>NC_081344.1:15774065-15957961 GCF_029784015.1 Lycium ferocissimum
GACACGAACTACAACTAGAAGGAGGAATGAAATGGATATAGCTCACGCTCGTACTTGGCTAGAAAGTGTAGTACGTGCAAGCAAACGAGTCCATAACGAGAATGCCGCCCCAACGGAATATGAAGTTGTTGCTTGTTGGTTTTTATGTTTTTCTTAACTTGTACGATTGTTGTTTTATGTAATCTTCCAAGAATATATAACATGCCTTGTGCCGTTTAATAGTTATCATGTAATTTAACATTTATTACTTAGTTAATGTGTGACGTTTATTTAACTTATATTTTATTTTTTATTTCATTCGCATATATAACACATATTTGATTATTGCATGTGTTAAAATATTTATTTGAGTTATTCACTAAAATTAACTATATGCTTTAAAGATTAAAAAAATCAATAAATTTTTTTTATTAAAAACATAGCCGAATATGATTTAAATAGAGGCAACGTCTTACAAACTAAACCCTAAACCGTGCGGAAAAAATATATATTTGTAAAACGTGGATACGTAAATTTTTATTTTTTTTTAAAACTCAACGATGACAATTAAAAAAAAAAAAAGTTGGGGTATAACGTGGATCAGCCCGTTATACCCCTTTGGTATGTAAATTTTTAGGCCGCCCCCTTTTAGTTTATACCGTGTATTTTTATACCCTTTTGGCTCGACTCGATATTTTTGACCCTTTTCCCTTTTTTCTATTCAGCTACTATTTCACGTTTCATTACAATATTTCTTTTAAAAACACAAAAGACTATAGTATGCCCACATATCCATCTAAAGATGTGTGGGTGCGCGCGCGCGTGCGTGTGTTTTTGTGTGTCTATGTGTGTGTGTGTTGCGCCTTTTCTAAACTTAACCAACAATTTCATTGCAGTTTGACCTTGAAGCCCCAATCAACCTAGAGTACCTTTTAAAGCATTTTGTTTTTTACAACACTTTTCGGGCCTAACAACTCCACCGGAGTAAAGCATAAGCACCAAATTTTAAATTGCTAATTCTTAATCACAAGGTAAGCGGGCAGCGCATTTGTTTAGACATCAGTTCAAATTCAATTTCTTTCCTCTTTTAGAACCTAGAAAATCCTATAATCTGGATAAAATCAATCTATTCATCTCTGAAAGTCCAAGTTTGGCATAAACCTTATTGATGTAAGTGCCAGTATATCAGTTTGTCAATCAAGACTCAATTTTTTTAATTTGTAGTTTGCCGACTAATTAGAAATGACAATTTATAGTCAAATAAACTTATCTTAATTTCTATTTCTCCATTTTGCTATTGGTTGGTGAAGTACAAAAGAAAAGAAATTTTCAACCGTCAATTCACCATGCCAAGCTCTTAATATTATATGACTTTTTCAGATTCTTCGCTTCATAAGTCTATGGGAAATCTGGACAAGATTAACATATTTTCCCTTACAGATTAGCATGCATTTATTTATTTCTATTACAGAAATTTTTTCTTCGCTCTAGCTATCCTGTAAAAAGTCATGCTTCTCTTACCTCTCTAGGCATCAACATATTTTTGAACCTCTCTTCATTAGGAATAAACTTCAAAAGCCTACAACACCAGTTACACATTCTCAAAATAAAAATGCAAATCCGTCAAATAATATTAAATTTAAAAATTACACCAAAATAACAATTTTTGTCAATTCCTGATGAATTGATATATAGTGATATTTATACTAACAATTTGTTTATCGTTTCAGGTACACAAACAGACGCATAAGACAGCACACAATGCAGCTACAACAAGCACCAACAAATTCTCAATCTCAGAAGAGGAAATTTTAGCAAAACGATTCAGATGCAACAAGTAAGGTTGAAATATCCTAATTTTGTGATTACCAAGTTATGGCTGGTGGATGTACAATGTGTGGTATTAGCACCATTTGATGCTCATTCCGTTGTGCAAAGATTAGCCATAAACGGGGTAAACTTAAAATGGTGGATAGCATTTCATACGAACACAAATCAGAAGATAGCAATGAAACAACCACAGGAACCAACCCCACATCACACTCCGCCATCTTCATACTCGCCTCGCCAAATCATTGACTGGCATAGGCCGTTCTTTGAGCTGCGTTCTTTGCGTACTCTTAACATGACGTGATATGTCCGATCGTTTTGCCCCCCGCAACGGTTTTTCCCAAAAAAGTCGCTTTTCCCCAAAAGCCTCACATCATTAAGAGTATCCAACTCTTATAAGTGTTCTTTTTCTTTCCAACTACCAACGTGGTACTTTGTTCGCACACCCAACAATCTCCCCTCGAACTAGCAGCCCACATGGCTCATTATCATACCATGGATTAGAGATTCAACATGTACGCGTGTCACCCACACCGTCGGTATTAGATCGCCGCACACGTCTTGAAAGCTACGGGTAATGCGTCTTCAAAGCCACGGTAGCGTCAGAACCCGCCCATGACAAAGAAGTGCACTAAGCCGGCTCCACGCCACACTCCACCATCTTCATACTCGTCCCGCCAAAACCATCGGGGTTCGATACGTCGATTGTTGGTAAAACGGCCCAAAGATACTCTAAACATGATGTGATATTGTCCGCTTTGGGCCCCCCGCACGGCTTCTGCCACACCTAACAATCTTCCTCGAACTAAGTTACGGTAGCGGGTATATCATACCATCAAAAGATTCAATACGTTCCTCACAGGTTCACCCACATCGTCGCAGTATTTACTGGCCACCGAAGCCCAAAGGCCGTGTATGCGTCTTCAAAAGCTTCCTGGTAAAGCGTCGTAAACCGCCCGTGTCGTCAAAGGCACCGAGCCGGCCCCACGCCACACTCCGCCCTTTCGTCCCGCCAAACCATTGGCTTTGATACGATTGTTAAATTTAAAGCGGCAGTAAAAAGATACTTTTTTTAACATAATGTCATATTGTCAGCTTTGGGCCCTCGCAGTTTTCCCCCAAAAAGCCTCACATCATCACATCAAGAGTATCCAACTCCTTATAAGTAGCTTCTTTTTCTTTCCAGCTACCAATGTAATATTTTGTTCGCACAACCAACAATAACAGCAACAACAAATAAAGCTATGGAGGCAACAAACAAGGGACTTACAGACAAGAAGCATCACACACCCACAACAGCGACGAAAAAGCACGAAGCGGCTCAACCCACAGAAATTAGAGGAGATCCAACAACAACTATCCTCAGCGGCATCAGCAAAGATCAGAAATGGCTTCAAACCACACAAGAAAACTAGCTCCTTGATTAGGAAACAAGCGGGGATACCAAGGATGCGTTTTGCAAACTTTGTGGATTTTCACTTTAATCTCTCTATTTTATCTTTTGCTTTTTCTTTATTTGTTGGACGATTTGCTTTTCAACTTAGTAATAAAATAGCCACTGGACCCGCACACCCAAAGTGACCTTGATGTTTTTTTTTAAGAACATACAATGGTAATACTAAATCAACAAACTTACTAATAGATTGATAAAGATAGACACTACTAACTCAGCAAGCACATCAAGCTAAAACAAATTTTCTTTCCACAATGCAAGTAAGCAAACCTAAGACTGTTGAAAAATATCATTTGTAGTTAATCACAACAGATTAATAAGGAGTTAATCCCATAGTCAAATTTTAACTTGTAATTTAGCGTTCAACAAGCACGAGAAGTGCACGTATGAGATCTTTTTTTTTTTTTTTTTTTTTAATTTTTATTACCATTATGACCTTTTTTGTATTCAGCTACTATTTCACATTTCATTACGATATTTATTTTTAAAACACAAAAGACTATAGTATCTATTTGGTTGAATCTTTATATATAATTTTTTATAATCACAAAACACAAAAAAATTCATATAAGAATATAAGTTTAAATGAAATTCACCAGAGAAAAAAAGAAAAATTATATTGAAGGTAGTTTCAGATAGTCCACATCCAAAACCTTTAAGGAGGATGATTAGGAAGGCTTGCACGACTGTATAAAAATATTTGTTTAAGAAAATTGTTCTGTTATAATCTGTTATCTGTTTAGATGATCTAAAATTTATTCTTGAAATGGACATAAGAAATTCTTCTACCACACTATTTAATTGATTCAGTCACTGAATTAATATTGCAATAACTGGGATAAAATAAAATTTGTTTAGTATAATTTTTTAAATGATTATATTGTATGCATGACTATAGTCTAGCCACCTCCAGCACACATAAATATACATAAGAAGAATAATAAATAACAGTACTTTTACACATCATAGTCTTTAAATAAATGTAAGAAAAAATAATCGGGTGTCGCAATCGCCATTTTAATTTCGGTAAAGGGCCAAATATACCCCTGTACTATTGAAAAAGGGCCAAATATACCTCTCGTTATATTTTGAGTTCAAATATCTTCTTGCGAATTTATCTTGTTAGTTCAAATATCCCCTACCTCCTTAAAGTTGTCCAAGGTGGACATCCAATCCTACATGGCACTGTCATTTGATGAGGTGGATATCACGTGGCATGCCATCTTAGCATCCTAACCAATTTACCTCTCCCTTTTATTCCACCACTAAAATTTCCTTCCTGTTAACCATACCGCCATTAAAATTGGAGATGCCAAATTTCTTTTAATACCAAAAATCATTACTATATAATTTTGCACCTTAATTTTTCAATATGCTGGTGGTTGATTCACTTGTAGGAACAATTGTATTCCGGAAGAAAGTAATTTTGCACCATCATATATCAATATGCTGTGGTTAATTCACTTGTAGGGGAACAATTATGGTTCGGACAGAAGTTGATTTCCTTTGATGTTTATCAAGACTGGATGTTTCTTTAGAAATCCTGAGTTTTCGACACAAATGATCCCTCAAATTGAGAGTTTTTTTCTCTCCAATTTCATCCTTTAAAATAGAATAAGCAGGTGCTATTTTGGTCTGAGACAGCTCCACACCTAAAACAGAAACAGCTTAAAACTCTTGATCGGGTTCTCTTCCATATCAGAAATAAAAATAAGGGTGTTGAGGTGGCATGCCACATGGCATCCACCTCATCAAATGGTTGTGCTACGTAGGATTGGATGTTCATCTTGGACAACTTTAATGGAGGAAGGATATATTTGAACCAATAGTATAACGGTAGGAGTATATTAGGACCCAAAGTATAACGATCGGTATATTTGACCCTTTTTTAATAGTACATGGGTATATTTGGCCCTTTTCCGATAAGCACGGAAAGTACACATGTGATCATTCTAGTAGATTTTTTTAATCATTCTATTCTTTTTTCGGAAAAGGGTCAAATATACCCCTAAACTTTGGGAAATAGTTCATCAATACCATTCGTTATACTATTGGGTCAATTTGCCCTTACCGTTATACTTTGGGTTCAAATATACCCTTCTTTTTACTTTGAGTCCAAATATACTCTTTCTCCGTTAAAATTATCCAAGGTGGACATGAGATATGACGTGGCACTAACAACTCAGTGAGGTGGACATCACATGGCATGCCACCACCACCCAAACCCGTTTACCCCCTCTCTTATCCCTTCTTTCCACCACTACCATCTCCTCCAAAACCTTTGCAACCATTAGCACCACGACACACCATTTTTTTTTAAGGTCTTTAAAAAAAAATGACAAAAAAAAGTATAATTTTTTTCCTCTTTTGATTCACTTTCTGAGAAATGAGCGGTGGAGATCTTCTTAATATCGAACCCTGACCTCAAATTTCCTATCGCAGTTTCCTCATTTCCCATCTCTCTCTTTTTCTCTTTTTTTTTTTGTTTTTTTTGTTTCTTTTTTTGCATAATCTTTTTAATGCATTTTTTTTTCTAATGTGGTTAATCAGTCGAGCTGAAGAAGTAGATCTCTTGTTCCCTTCATTTGTCAAATAATACTGAAAACCATGTTGCTTTCAAAGTTACATTCCCTAATTATATTTGAAAAAAAATACTTATTGAATTACTGTATATAATTGCAACTTTGAATATATATATATATATCAAAACTACGAATCCCAAAAAGTATTGTGTTTGACCCAACACAGGAATTGTGTTGCCTTGATCGACTTTTGATGTTATAGGTAAGAGTAGAAGAGACGAAGGAGAGAAATTTATGTTTAGCTTTCTTTTTTTGTCTCTTTTTTAAAGACCTTAAAAAGTGGTGGTGTGGTGGTGCTAATGGTTGCAAAGGTTGTGGAGGGGAGGAGATCGCAATGGTGGAAGAAGAAGGGGAAGAAAGGGGTAAATGGGTTGGGGTGGTGAGGTGGCATGCCATGTGGTGTCCACCTCACCGAGTTGTTAGTGCCACATCATATCTCATGTCCACCTTGGACAATTTTAACGAAGAAATGGTATATTTGGACTCAAAATATAAAAGAAGGGTATATTTGAACCCAAAGTATAACGATAAGGGCATAATTGGCCCAATAATATAACGAAGGGTATTGATGAACTATTTTTCAAAGTTTAGGGGTATATTTGACCCTTTCCCATTCTTTTTTTCCGTTCAGCTACTATTCCGCATTCCATTTCAATATACACCTTTTTGAAAATTCCCAAAAGTTATAGTATCTATTACCTTGAGTCTTTAAATAAACTAGATGGCATTGGCCCGCACAAGCACGGGCCCAACACCTTGCATTGTTTGGGCAATTTGCAGGATTGTCCCTGGCTGGGGGTGGTCTTTAATTTTTGTCCCTCAAATTGATTGTCTTTGGCTAAAAATCTCTTAGTTTCGGATTTGAACCCCCGCTCGATCAATAAAAAAAATTTGCAAGGTAGAGTTTAGATTCGCAAGGCAGAGTTTTGCATGCGAAACTCTACCTTAAGCCTGCTTCATGCGGAGTTTCAAACTCTACCTTAAGGCAGAGTTTTGCAGAATTTTACCTTCAGGAAAAATTCTGCCTTGAGATTTTTTTTTTTTTTTTACTGAGCTAGGATTCGAACCCAGAACCTCTGGGTATTAGGCGAAGGGCAAAAATTAAAGACCACCAATTTGAAGGGCAAAAATTAAAGACCGCCCCAAAAGAAGAACGATCCGCAAAAAAAGGGCATTTCTTTTGTATGTATTTGGACAATAAGGACCCAAGATTTTTGTAACTAAAAATAAATTTTTGGAACCAAAATAACCTATTAAAAAAAAATCAAAATAGGCTTTACGCACAGATTCTATGCATAAAAGGACCAAAGTGTAGTTTTACACTTAAGTTCTTTTACGCACAGAATCTGTGCGTAAAAGACCTGAAATAAATCGACCCCTTCCTTCTTCCCCACCACTGGTCCCCCAATTCAAAAAAAAAAAAAAAATCAGCCATTAAAGGTCGCTTTCCGAGGTCCCACGCGATCAAAAACATCCTTTTCTTGTTGATTTCCAACCCAAAAGTGAATATTAGTGGTATATTGAAGTACAGAACGAGTTTTCGCAATAAAGCGGCGTATAATTCAATTCAAAACTCAAAATCAAAGCTTCAATCTAGGTATTTTACTACGATTTTTCTATTACATTATTAACCTAAGCATTACTATTGTGTATTATTTGCGGATACGGACAAAAAAAAAACTTTTACGCACTTTTTTTGTGCGCAAAAGGGCTGTTTCTGCCCGTTTTTTCATTTCTTTTTTTAAAATTTTTTATTTGTTGTTAATTTGTTAATTGTTTATTTAGTATTTGTTAATTGTTAGATTAGTTATTTCAATTGTTAGAGTAGCTAATTATTTATTTAGTTTTTGTTAAGCCATTGTTTATTTGTTAATAATTTGTTAATTATTTGATTAGTTAGTTAATTGTTTATTTATTAATTATATGCTAATAATTTGTTAATTATTTGATTAGTTAGTTATTTGTTTATTTATTAATTATATGCTAATTGTTTGCTAGCTAATTGTTAATTTTTTGATTTGTTAATTATTAATCTTTATATCTTTAATTGGTAATTTATTTATTTGCTAATTAGAAATTGGAAATCCTTAGTTTTGGATTCAATCCTTTGTATAATTTCTCGGTAAAAGATTACATAACTAATACTACGTATTAGAGATTAATTAAATAAATAATGATTAATTTAAAATGCGTAAAAAATATACCACTTTAATCCTTACTTCATGTATTAATGATTAATTTAAAATGCCTAAAATAGATAGGACACCTACTATGGTCGGGGGCCTTTGACAACGGAGGGGTACTTTATCTACGGCATGAGCATAGGTCCCGATATGTATGGGATGCACCGGTATCCTCTAGTAGAGTGGTCCGTATCCGTTCGGGGGACTCAGCATGGGATATTCTAGAGGCTATTCCCCCATATCCTCGTGTCATAGATATACTACATCTGGGCGGTATCTACCGGTGCATCAAGGTTGGTCGGCTTGTGCACGATAGGGCTCTAGTGACGGCCATGATTGAGCGCTGGCGACCGGAGACCCATTGTCATACCCTATTTTAACCAGGATCAAAATAGTTTACAACATCCGGGTAATTCCGGAGTTAATTAAAGTTAAGGAGTCGCCACCTAATTATTTTCGGTGAATTAGGACACCTAAAGTTAATTAAAGTTATTATCTAAAGTTGATTTTATTAAAGTCTACGAAACCAAATGATTCTAGGTACGGGTTCAACTAACCTAGAGGGAAGGTATTAGGCATCCTCTAAGTTCCATTAACAATGGTTAATCCGACCAGACTTAAAATTAATTAGGCTAAGTGTAAATATAGTGTTTATAGAAATAAAATAGCTTTATAAGCATTGCTAAAGTTATAAATAAAATATGATAATGTTATTTAAAATAAAACTTGTAGGAAAATATAATAATTTACATATAAGTAATAGTTTTTTGAGGTGAGATTTTAGTAGTTTTGCACTTTGGATAAACTATATTATATGAATATAACAAGGTAGGAAAATTTAGGTGTATATTCAAAAAGAAGTGAGTTTTCTTTCTCCCTTTTATTATTATTTTTTGTTAACTATGTTTAGCTAAAAGTCTACGAAATTGATTCAAACTTTGAAAAGTTATCTGTAAAATATACTTGAGTTTATACTTGCGTGTTTGGTGATGTTTTGAAATTAAGATAGTAATAAATAGGACATAACTCCTTTAATTCAAAATATACTATTTAAAGATCAATTATTTTGAAAATAAATATTAAGGCATTATAAGTAACTCTAATATGTAACAGGAAGAAAATATAACTTATGGAATTAATCATTGATTTTCTTTAAATTAACTACCATTATTAAAACTAAATCCCACTAAATCTCTTATGATTCATCTAATGCTAAGAGTACAAAGTGAAACAAAGTGTTAGTCCAAAACAATCACGGATTAAATGCAATAAAGTAAAACGGGGCATAAAAATTATAAACCAATGGGCTCGGCCCATTTTGAAACTTGCGACTTCTTCAGGGCTTCGGCCAGTTTGTTTTCTATTTTTTTTTCGCGATAGGGCGGAGCCGTGGAGGAGCAATGTTTTTCGTTGGGCCTTGGCCCACACGAATGCGGAAGACGAGTCCCGGACTCATGCGCGATGTTCATGCATAGAAAATGAAAAGAAAAAGGATTAGTACGCAATCCACAAATAAGGCGAAACATGCATAATCAAATTCAAGAGGAAGAACAGATCAATGTCCCATTTCGACACTGGACACAACTTCAAACAATAAGAGAAAAGGTGGCTAAGCAACCAGATTAAGGCTATAAATACAGTCAAAATTAGTCACCACAGAGCACAGGATCAAATGAAAACACACCACAATTTAGGAAAGCAAAACATACATGCGGATAGAATAGACATTATGATAAAGTCAAGACAAGATGATATTTTAGTAGTTGATTGTCATTAATTCCTACTGAAAATATCGAAAGGGTTGAAGATGCTCTTACTTACGCTAAAAGAAGACAATCAAGAACAGCACACTTATATATATAATAACATGATAAGTGGGAATTATTCTTGTCCAGCCTACTGTGAGAATGGAAACGGCTGGATGGTCAGCCTGAGTTTGTCTTTTGACTCCAAATTATCACGACACTGATCATACAATTTTCGGCTAAAAAAAAATGTTAAGGACTGTTTCTGCCGAACAGCAACTGTTACCACATTTTCGTTAAGCGAAAATTCCGAATACTACGACGACAGAGGGGCAGGACAGTGGCATACTTACTAAATGGGACAATCCTAACCAAACCAGGAATATGCGATCAAGTACTATAATGACAGAGCAGAACTAATTTGAACCAGGAAAGGAAAACAAAATATGATAGTAGCAGATTGCAATTTCTTTGAACAGAGAAGACATTTTGTGGCTGGGTATTTCGCTACTTAGGCAACACGGCTAACACAGCAGAACATAAGGATATTTATGGTCTATAAAATTATTACCGACTTAGAATTCAGTTGCGAACCGTAAATCAGTTATATGTGACAACAAATCCATATATTACCTCAAGCTACTAGTGATCTCTTCCAAGGTTATTAAGGCATAACTAGGTTTAGATTAGCACACCAATTTCGAGTGGGAGCAGACTTTATTTGCCAACGAGAAGCCAACTGAACTCTAGATGCCAAATACGCAAAAGAAGAGCAAGGATAGGCAGAATTGAACCAAAACGGATCTCTATTCAACTCTAAGCAAAGTTATACTTTCGACTAAATTCTATTTAGATGAGATAAAGTCCCAATACGCGATTGTTAGTGAAAACTAAATACATGATATGGATTTCAGGCTGAATAAAATCAACAACCAACATGGACATGTTATACGAATATTTCGTTAGACCTAAACTTGCGATTAAACTCAATACAAGATATACGCTACTTGGAACGGATAGAACAAAAGAAAGAAAGTATCAACCTATTCTGATCACATACACAATATACCTAAGATATACACCACGGTGTGCATATCAGATGTATACCGAATGTATATCTTCTTCCCACTTTGATAACCTCTTGTATATCCTATGTATATTCGACTTTAAAATAAGTTCTAAATCCTGGAATTTAAAATCCCAAACATCCAAACTACGTTACATCTCTTCCAAATTCATTTTAATAGACATTAATCTATTCTAAACGACTCCCAATCATCAAAACGAATAACGCGACGACGAAGAAACTACATAATAACAATTAAAAAAAAAATTTGAAATTTTATCTAAAGCTCGAAAACCAAATCTTGCGAAAGTAATAAATGCGTCAAATTTACCTTGTTTGTGTGCGATGAAGGGACGGGGGTCACGAATCTATTCTCGCATCGAGGACGGATCGAAATTCAACGAGTGGACTCGACAATGTTTGTTTATAACTGTCAGCCAACAGAAATGAAATCAACACTTTATTTCGGCTACAGTTCCCGAAATAAAGAAGAAAAATGTGTTTGGAAGATGGTCCCGTCTCCTCCTCTCTTTTGGCTGAATGTTTAGGGCTGTATATATAGGTGTAAAAATTAGGGTTTTGGGTCTGAAATTCGAGAGGGATTTTAAAGTCAAATTTGTTTCAAAATCAACAAATCGAATCCTTAAAGCTGCTTTTCTCAGAAATTTGTGGGGGTTGTTTGGCCCTTATGTTGACCGAACGTTGAAGATGAGAGGGAAAAAGATTATTACACGAACGGGGGTGGCACAGATCTGCCATTGCTAAAGGAGGTCTGAGTTTTGCCAAAAATGGAGAGAGAGAAAGAGTAGATGACAGAGAGAGGAAGAAAGAGACGAGAAGGAGAAAGAGACGAAAATGAGAAGAGAGAGAGAAGAGAGATGAGAAGGGGAGGCGGCTGCCCTTTTCTTTTTTGTTCATTAGGTTTTAGTGGTAGGAATTGGGCTGGACCGGGTCGGAATGGATGATGGGCCGCTGATTTCGTTTGGACTTAATAGACAATGGACTGCTATTTTAGTTGAAAAATTGGGCTATTATTTTGTAACTAGTGCAAAATATATTATGTGAAGGCAAATTGTAATTAGTGTGTATAAAGTAAAAATTAATTTAACGAGTACAAATTCTAGAATGAAATGATGACGAATCATTTAAAAGTTGTGATAAAGTAATGAAAGTAAATAGTAGTAGAAAATAAAAATAGTGGTAAAATAAAATATTTAGCTCGTTAATAAATTTAAAAGCCCGCAGAAATAAAAAGTAGGAATAAAAGGAGGGACAAAATTGGGTGTCGGTCTCGTACGCCTCTTAAATACGGATCCCCAATGAGTCGCTGTTTGTCATACCACTAGTTTCAACTTTGGTCAAAATAGTTTACAACATCCCGGTAATTCCGGAGTTAATTAAAGTTAAGAGTCGCCACCTAATTAATTATGGTGAATTAAGGCACCTAAGGTTGATTAAAGTATTTAAAGTTAACTCTGTTTTAAATCTACGAAACCAAAAGATTCTAGGTACGGGTTCAACTAACCTAGAGGGAAGGTATTAGGCATCCTCTAAGTTCCATTAATAATGGTTAATCCGACCGGACTCAAATTTAATTAGGCTAAGTGTAAATGTATTATTTTATAGCATTTAAGAAATAATTTGTAAGTATTACTAAAGTTATAGGTAAATATATAAGAATGCTATTTAAAATAGGACTTGTAAAAAATATAAATAATACCTTTTAAGAAGAGGCTTAGCAAATTTGAATTTTAGGTAAAATTGTATTACTGTGACTATGCCAACTAAAATTTGATTTTATTATAAATATAATACAAAGGACATGAGTTTCTTTTTTTGCTTATATTAGACCAAAAATATGCATAATTGAATAAATCTTAAATAATGTTTATAAAGTATACTAATATGCATAGTTGAGTAAATCTTAAAATTATGTTATAAAGTATGTTAGTGACAAACTTGAAAGATATTAAAATAAACGTAGTTCTTTAACTCAAAATGTATAGTTAGACTACTTTAAAACCAATTAATCTAAGAAAGACAAGTATTTATAGAAAACATTAAATGATCTTTAATATGAGACTTTACGGAATTAATTATGGGTTTGACTATTCATTACTAAAAAAACTAAACTCATTAATCCCCTCCAAGGTTCATCTAAGGTTCGTCTAACTTAAGAAAATGAAACAAAATAAGAGTTAGTCACACAATACAAATTAAATGCACAAAATAAAATAAAAGAGGTAATAAGCTAAGCCAGCCCATTTGGACTGCTGGGTCTGCCAATATTGGGCTTTTTGCCCAGCAACTTCTTTGCATAGGTCACAGACCGGGCTGAGGGTGCGAGGAGAAGCGATGCAATTATTTGATCTTGCGGCAAAGCCAAGTCCCGTTCGAGACTCCTCGCCATCCCGGATGTCATACAAAAGAAAGAAAAAGGAAAAGAATTAGTACACTAGGATTCATGAAGCCTACACTTCAAACACAAAAAAATAAGAAGGCAGCAGCCAAGCTTAGATGAAAAAGATAGAAAAGGAATAAAACTGACACAACATAAAAATTTAAAATAGTGAAAACGTACCACCAACAAATCTGCCGGAAATAATCGACAAACAAAGAGATGGTTCAGCCGAGTATAAATAACACTTATTGGATATCTTCAGCAGCCAAATTAATCTAAGAGCAGTGTTTTCAACCTCAACATTCAATAATGATTCAGCTCAAAACAAAATCGAAATTTAATCTAAAGCATGCGAAACTCGGTTCAAGGGGAGTAGCTTGTTATATCGCATTTCACGATTCATCCCCCAAAACAAAGTAGGGCCGAAATGCTTACAAAATCAACTAAAACATGCTGAACTCTAACAAGACAGAAACGTAGGACCGAGAACATGTCCAAGCAACAAAAGAAACAAGTATAGTGAAACAGCTTTAACTTCCAGAATAAACAACTCATGTATATATCAGGTATACTCTCATATATAGATCATAATGTATACATGATGTTTCTTATTCAGCGTAAAGCGACTACCCATGACCTAATGACTACGTAATTCGACCACAAATCATTTCATATCGCGAATATAGGGACAACGGACAGTTCTTTCCACATTTGGAATGCACAAGATGACGTTCAGCGTACCGCGGTTTGGCAAGTTCATTTGTAGACAAAAGCCACACACAACATCACACAAATTCGAATAACATGTTGAGTTTAATTTCATGCTCATAAACTAAAGTCTTAAACGACTAGGCTTTAAAGAATCGAAAGTGGGAAAGCTGAGGTGAGCATTCATACTCCATATTCAAATTTAACGGAATTCGAAGGGACAACGAAAGCGACATTTATACAACACATATAAACCGGGCTATCGAGGAATTCAAATACACAACTAGATTAACCATGTTGATATCAAACGCGGTTATTTTCAAAGTGAAGGGCGATTCGATTACGACCAACAAGTATATAGGTACACCTCGACTAGTTCTATTTTAAACATATTCAAACAGACAGGGGGTCAAGCTTACTGACCATGCTGAAACTATATGAACCAAACTTAAACTCATGCCCACACCCCAAAGCTCATCAAAACCAGCTTATGAACTACTTAAACTAATGTCTCATGCTTTAGGGTATTCTAGGTCAGATCCTGACAGGGGATTGATCAGATGATGTTTGCATTTGCATTTAGACGATATGGTAAGGATTCAACAGTTCATAGGACCACACAGGAGAACATTAGAACTAAAACAAAAAATTTCTCATGCTTTTAGATGATCAGTGCGGCAGAGACTTAAAACCATATTTCCCAGCAAAATATAGGATTAAATAAGCATAAACCATTATCGAAAGACAAATACAACTTCCTATTTCACAACATCGAACATGACTTCCTATTTTACGACGTTAAACTACGAATTTTAACAACAACTCCAATTCGAGATTGAAAATATTGTAAACACATAAACTCAAAACACAAATATGCATCGAAATCACAATGAACTAAAAATGGGAGGAAATCATACTGACCTTTTGTAGGTGCAGTGAACAGGGGCGGAGGTCTCGGATTTATGCTCGAACACGAACGAACCCGAACTCGATTAAAGTAGCTAAAGTTTCAGACCAACAAACAGAATGATATGTGACTGTTCCTTTCCAGATATAGTGACTAAAAGGGGCAAGTATTTTGAAGAGTTCTTGTCGATGATCCCCCTTCAAATGGGTAATGAAACGAATATTTATAGTCGACTTCTAGGGTTTCTCTTCGGTTTAAAATGGGCGGGATTTTGAGTTTAAAGTTTCAAAATCTGGCCAAAATTATTGGAAATCGAACGTTGGAGGAATTTTGGACGAACTTGTAACCCATCCACGTGAATCGGTCAGGTTTTTACTCACAATGGTGAACTTTTGTTTGAATACAGATCTGCTTTGTTCTGCTTCACTGGGTTTTGATGCGTACGGGCTAAATGTGGACAAGCTTGCACGAAAATGGAGGTACAGATTTGAGATGGTGAAAGAGAGTTTATTTCTTGGCTAGAAATAGCAAGGTAAAGAAAGAGAATAGAGCAGAGGGGAAAGGGAAAACTGTGCGTATTGCACGAAAGTGAATAGGCAAAGATCTGCCATTGCTAAAGGAGGTTAGGATTTAGGTTAAAAATGGAAGGGATGAGGAAGAGGAGTAAGAGACGAAGGAGAGAGGAGGCTGGCTGTTCCCTTTTGTTCATTAGGTTTTTTAGAAGAAATAAGGATTGGGCCGGGTCGGGTGATTAAATGGGCTGGTCTGTGTTGGTCCGAAAATGTGGGCTGGTCCGTTTGGGCTCAATAATGACGAATTGGGTTGCAAATCATGAATCTCTTCCTCTATCGTTTTAATTACCCCGGGCTTCTAATTTAATGACTAGTAACTAATACAATATATATTACGCGAAGACAAATAATAATTAGTATGTAAAAGATTTAATAAAGTAAAATTAATTTAACGAGTACAAATTCTAAAATGAAATGATGACGAACCATTTAAAATTGTGATCAAGTAATGAAAATAAATAGTAGTAAAAAATAAAAAATAGTGGCAAAAATAAAATATTTAGCTCATTAATAAATTTAGAAAAAGAAAATAAATCGGAATAAAAGAGGGGCAAAATTGGGTGTTAACACCCATATATTTCATCTCCCGCTTGGCGAGACTACCATCGCCTTGCGGATGTCGAGGTGATTTATGGTCTACATATTGATGGACATGCATTGTATAGAGTGGAGCCTCCACAGTGCCGCAGTATCGCCGGTTTGACTAGGCTGTTGGTTTCGTACCTCGGCGGAAAGGGATATGCGTGGTCGGAGTCGGTTGTTGCGGTCCTCCTCCATGCTCGCTTGCGCCTCGTACATCCGGCATCCGATTGGCGAGGCGACGCCTCGGGCGATGTTGACCGACGTGCTCGCTTATATCTTCTCGTCGTATTCGGGGGCATCATGTTCCCGAAAACATCGGGTGCGGATATGAGCATGAGGTATACTCGCTCTTTATTAAGGATCTAGACCGAGTGGATGTTACGGTTAGGGCACCGCGTCGACTTACATGTACGGAGGATTTGATCGAGCCTCATGGGTGAGAGGCTTGAGGTGTTGCATTTAGCCCCTCTTCTTCAAGTAATATATTTAAGTGTGTGTAATAAAACACTAAATATATTTTTTGAAACGATAGTGATAAATAATTTTTTTTGATGACTATGACATATATGGTGTGGACTAGATTGAGACCTTTTCGTATGTTGCTCACCCTCCCGATGACTATGTTGCTGAGGATATGCCATAAGCGCGGAGATGGTCGCGAGGCCGTACCAGAGGTGTGGAGACATACCCCGTTTAGGGATCAGTTTGACCGCATGACGGCGCCTGAGGTAAGTTTTTTTTATTTAACATTATTTTGTTATTTTTGTTAGTCTTTTATTGTTAACTAGTTGAATTCCTTTTATACGCTTTCATATGGACGCCATATGATCATACTTTGGGTCAGCTGCCGGCGTTTTGTAGGGCTGGTGAGCACATGTGGATGACACGGTATCCATTGATCCATATGGACATTGTTGAGCATCACGTGCCCGACCGCGTGTTACGGCAGTTTGGGCTTGTACGAACATGCACAACGGCTACACGTTGGGGAGCACGCCGGTATACCAGGGATGAGCGTTCGATCGACAGTGCGGCATGGCGGGCGTGTATGCACCAGGAAGTCGATGCATGGAACACAAGGATGACGACTCTAGCGGCGGTCGGACATGAAACTCCGGTCCATGAGTACATGACGTGGTATATGCGTATCACTCGCTCCTTGATTGCCAACCCCTCGACGCCGCGTCCTGATGGCCGAGGATATGCATCACTCTCAGGAGCGTATGAGGCGCTGGTAAGTTTTATTAGTCTTAAACTTAATCTATCATCTTATTTATTACTTTACGAATTTATTCAATTCTTAAAATTTGCAAATATATGCAGCTACGGATGACTCTGATGATACGCCATGAGAGCATTCCCAGTACGGAGTCCACCGACCCCGGGATAGCGGCATATGCAGCACGGATAGTTCAGCTTACCGACACTGGTATGACACGGGCACAAGAGTGGCATCGTGTCGATGAGGATGTTCCCGGAGCTCGCTCCGCAGCACAGCGAGCAGGGTGTTCCGGAGGGTGGTAGGGGTGATAAAGGTGGACGGGGTACAGCGAGAGGTCTAGTAGATGAGCTTTGACGATATAGCCGTCGAGCTCCGTCGACTACGAATATCCGTCGACTTCGCCGGGCCGTCGACTTCACAGTGACCTGGATATATGCCAGAGATGTTCCCACATTACGATCCTTGATCATCATTTCCACAGGTGCCAGTTAGAGATCTACATATGGGAGACGGAGATGAGGACATAAACTTGCATATTATTTTCGATGACTACTTTCTTCGTCCTACGGCCCGGAGCCTACGGCACCATCGCATCTCCGGTCGCTCGGGGAGCCCTGCGTACATGCCATCTCGGGAGCCGTCGACACACAAGTACGTTTTTTTACAATAAAATAATGTATTAATTAATTATTTTATTAATCTAAATAAATTATTTACATGTATTACGAGTTCATTCTTGCGCACGTGGACCGTCTCCCTCTTATTCGGATTGACCGTCTCCGCCTCCGGCTACGGCTCCGGGTAGCGCTCGAGACCGTTGAGGAGCCAGCTAAGGAGCCCTCTGACCAGCCATCTCAGGAAGTCGTCGACACACAGGTTTGTTTTTTTTACAAAGAAATAATTTATTAAATAATTATTTATATGTTATTTCATGTTTAGTTTATGAAACATTAAATTGTTTATATGTTATTTCGAGTTCATTCTTAAACTCTGTGGTCCGGTCTCCTTCGATTGGAGTCATCTCCCCGAGGCATCTTACGAGGCTACTCGAGGGAGACCACGCCGCCCAGTCTCCCACGGGAAGCATATTTTCACCCAGGGCCTGAAGAAGGGAAGAAAGGATGATCATGCCATAAATTATCCTGTCATTAAGAGGAGGAGAGGATCCTGATGATAGTAAGGGTGGTGGGGTTAGGAGGATCCTTAGGCCTTAGGAGATTGTATATTTGTAAATAAAATGTACATTTTATGTTAATATTATATATATTTTTGGCTATTATTTTTTTAATGATAATTATTTATTTTAGTATTTATTGTCGATTAATAATAACTCTTGCGACGTCCTATATTAATTAGAACCCTATAACGACGATCTAAATGTATATGTATAACAAGTTTTCAAACTTACTTCGGAGCACTTTACAACCCCTAAAACGACGATCTAAATGTTTATGTATACTTGATGTGATGAGTCGATATTATTGTACACTAAAAAAAATATTAAGTTCTATATAAAATATTTATATTCCGGTGTTTTGAAACGTAACTAATTTTCGGTCAAAGTATGAAAAAAAGCTTAATTTTGAGTTTGATTTCCAAAGAAAGGTTGGGGTGCCCCGGGGGAGGGTTTCACGCACAGATTCTGTGCGTGAAAGGACCAAAACTTTAAATGTACACTTTGGTCCTTTCACGCCTGATTAAATGCTGAGAAGCCTACTTTGATTCTCTTTTTTTTTTAACGGGTTAGTTTGGTTCCAAAAATTTATTTTTGGGTTAGAAAAGTCTTGGGCTCCAAAAATAATGTGCCATCATGTAGTGTATAACATTCAACTGAAGAACATGGACTTACTGCCAATTACAGGACTATACATTCCTATAGGGGCTGAAATATGGAATCAGTCTTCCTTCTGTTAGCTATATGAAAGGTTGGCATACCCCATCTATCCGGGGTCAGCAAACCTCCAACTTATCTTGGTAAATCTTCATAATTACAAAAAGCTTCGTGTCTGAGTAATTTCATGACTCATTGCAGGAAGTCTGTCAGGGGCTTGATTGCTTTCCTTAAAATAATGCTTCAGTTCAAAGCCAATATGATCGATTCTTGATCACATATAGAACTCAATAAACCAAATGATATAATTATAGTGAATCAAGACTCCTCTGGGAGGGAATATTGGAGCAGGGGTAATAAGCAACAAAAGAGCTCAGCCAGCAGCAATGTCAAAATGTTCTCACCAACTGCAATTTGTGTTGGAAATCTTAGAAAATACTCGATCACGAACACTTTGGCGAATTCACATAGCTTGAGGCATGTCAATTAAGACACTGTCATTAAGGATATTTCACCTGGTATGAGTATATCCCCGGATTCAACAAGCTCTTCTAGTACAAAACTAGGAGCCAGAATCTAACAAAGATTTCACAAAGGTAGAAAACCCAGCATAATAGAATATAACAAGGAGTAATTTCTCTTCATTTCTATCTCATATGAAAGAACTTGAGGGTTTATAAAGATGAAGTAATCATTTAATTTCAGTGACTGAAATGACTATCTCCAACTGTCAATGTGGAAATTAATGGGAATAAAATGTCTAAGGATTAATGAGAAATAAAGAGGCAAATACGTCTGTTGCAAAACAAAGCTAACAATTTCTAACTTTAAAGCTATAATGAATGGAATATTACCTTGACAATGAAGAGGAAGAATAAAGGCATTAAGGATTAGTAAACGTCTGTGACTAATCCAACAAATTAACGTTAGGAATTTTATCATAAAGATGGCTATCAAAGTTATTGAAGGATGGAAATTAAGTTTTAGCAACTGTCCAAATTAAGGCTATTCAAACGTTAAATAAATGATACTGTATTCTTTTTGAGATATTAGCATTATTTTTCAACAGTTTGCGACCTCAAAATATATAGATTCCAGGCATATCAGAATAGACCCTTCCAACTTTTAGCAGAGATTTAAGGGATTTTTGAAAATCGACAAAGATAAATATTTCAATACAAAATAATAATCATCTCCCAAACCAAGTAACGGTGATGCCTGATCACTTTTGAAAAATGAAAGGCAAACAATAGTGAGATATAAGATCTATGGGAACAGTTGGTTGATGGAATATATCAGCAGTGTTAAACATTACAGCAGCTGTAACACACACAGTCTGGTAGATCTCCCAGCGTACGTTTAGCTCGCAAATCCTAAATTCTCCAAATCATTTTCTTGGGAAATACTTTTATGCTTTTATCACCTTTTATTTAAGGTATTCTCATGGACTTCTAATCGATCCTATAGCTTCCGACTTTAGATCTTTCCGGTTTAAATGGGAAAACTGAAGATAGTTGTTGTTCAGATTTGAGAACTCTTTCGCAGATTGCCTAAGTGTCTTCTTCTCGTGCACTAAACTTGGCATAATCGAAAAAGTTCTTGAACCTTTTTTCAATGGGAAAACTCCATCCTTGCATATAAGTATAGATAAAAGGTATTAATATCTATATCTTATTGTCATAAAACGGCTCTGCTCATGCTCACAAGTGAACTGCATCACCACTTCATTCTTTTAATTTGAGTATGATGAAGTATGTATGTGAAAAAGGAAGAATCATAAGATTACCTCCAAGGCACCCCAGAAGTATTTTGCAGCACTGCTGATGAAGAAATATTACTCCGAAGTCATCTACTAAGTACGCCACTGTTCATGAATTCTAGCATAATCTTGAATGCTTCAAGTGGAACATTTTTTAAGCAGATCATTGAAGATAAAACATAAGGCGATTCAAAAAATATCTCACTACTCAAAATCTCCCGTCTCGTGGTATTATATAGAGCTATAGAAGACACTCTAGTACTAAAGTATTTTTGAAGAAAATTTTAAGAGAGGATGAACTTACAGAGTTCTAAAATGCTTACATTATCAGATTTATCAAAAACTTTTGTACTAAAAAGTAAACATGCTAAGTTGTTTACTGATTGTCTTTTTCTTCTATTTCTAACTAAAAATAAGCTAGTATATCTCTCAAGTACATATCCCAACCTAATAAGTAGCAGGTGCAAAATTTGAAACATTGTTTGGTGTGAGAAGACATTACTCTTTATCACATAAATGTTACATTTGGGGGGTGATTTTAAGCTCATGCACATTTCAATAGCATGTTTGAAAACTTAGCATGGAGTTTGGAGTTTGCATCACTGAACAATCTAACTTCTGCCAAAAATAAAATATAGAAATACAAAATAAACTTCCAAATAACATAATCAAACAACACAGTAAATCAAAATAAGCTGCATTAAACGAGCCACAAATTTAATAGAAAAAGATTCCATTTTGGAAGTTGAGGAAAGGTTAACATTAGAAAAATCTCACAACGGAAAAAATAAAGGCGTATTTAGCAATGTGTCCTATTCTGTTCAACTGAGGCTAAAATAACAACATCGGCATCTATAGTGATGGAAATTCTTATATCGACAGATTGTAGGAAGATATGATTTCTTTAGTAGTTTAGAGAGCCTTGTTTTGTGTTCCACACAAATTAATACCAGAGGAAGTGTACTGTTTTTCCAATTTTTCCTCAGTAAAAAGCTCCTTTATTATTTGACGTACATTTTTAGTGGAATGTACAACAACAAAAAGTACTGCACAAAAACTACTAAAGAATTCCACCTCAAAACCCAGGAAAACTAAAGTAACAAAAGATTTAAGCAAAAAAATTAGATAAGAATGTCTCAAAAGCATCAACAATTGTTACCTTGCCAAAAATTAAAGTTTCAATATAAGAGGAGTATTTCTTTGCCCGTAAAATCTAACTTATTGCGGATGCTACAAGCATGAGTAGTTCATTCCCTACAAACCAAACTAAATACCGGATAAGAGTTACATAAATTTTTTCTTCTGCTAATATCAAGAAAAATCAGTACAAGAAACGTTTTACCATGCCAATTTTGATTAAAGAAAACCTAAATCTATGAAGAGAAGATTTAAGAGAAAGAATTAGATAAAAATGTCTCAACAATTTATGAGAATAGAGACTAGAAACAATCGAGATGAACTATAATTTACTGGACTATAATTTTATGCTGGCTACTAATCATGAAAGTTACGTATCAGCTCAATGTAAAATGATTGAAATGTCCTTACATTCAATTTTAAAGACAAAAAACAAAGATGTCGATCTCAAAGCCTAACTCACTCTTCTATATAAGTAGAATAATTATTTTAATCTTGACAAATAAAAATTTCTAGATGAGAAGAAAAGCTGAGATGAAGCTTATTACAGATAAACGTGCTTGAAAAGCTATAGTTTTCAATAGGTAAAATCACTATGCAAGAAAGTTATGAAGCTTTCTACCCTTTATGGAATTGAGCTTGCGGGCATAATCTTTTTAATTGGAAATCGATCAGTTTTATTTGATAATCCAATCGGTTGTCAGCAAATTTCTAAAAGAAACAAAATGAACAAATGTTAACTTAACACTAAATTTATTTAAGGGGGCATGAAAAAGTAACGGGTATTGTGATTGTCATTGTTGTTGTTATTATTATTATTATTATTAATATAACGTTCTACTAGCACGAAAAGTGCACATGTAATCATCCTAATAAATTTTTATTATCCATAATCTATTTTTCTATTCAAGTACTATCTCACATGCACATGAAGTGAACGTGTGATCATTATAATAATCTTTTATCATTCATGATTTTTTTTCTATTCAACTACTACTAGCCTTATTTTCATGTATTTTTTAGGAAATGGACAAATACGATCGCATTTATGAGATTGAGTCTTTAAATAGAAATTATTGTAATAATAGCAATAAAAAGTTACAGATAAGAAGGAATGTTGAGATGAAGCTCATTAAAGACAAACGTACTCGGAAGGTTCTAATAGGTGAAAATCACTCAAAGAAAGTAATGGAGCTTTCTATCTTCTTCCTATAGAATTGAGATTGTGGTCATAATCTTTTTCAATTATGGAACGGCCAGTTCTCAAAGATCGGCCATTCTATCGGATGATCACAATGTTGACTCGATCCACGAAAGATTTTTGAAGGTAGAACAACCAAAAAACATATGTCAAATTGCAACATGTCATGTTAAGGGGCTAGTAGTCTGAAAATAAAAGGAAAAATGCATAAAAAGAGAAAAGAGTTAGAAGAATATGATGAAAAAGAAAATTCTATTGAATGTAGTTCCAAATACTTGACACAAACAAATTTAAAGGCGGCCCATTTAGAAAGGCTTGAGCAATTATATTCAAAGATTGAGAAACTTGAAAAGATTCTGTTAAGAAAATTATTTCGTTATAATATGTGATTAATTATCGTAAGATATATGTCCCATGTGATTAAGTTGTGTTTACTAAATAAAAGGGCTAATTAAATAATATTGATTAATATTTATGGATTAATTTTTAAGACAATTAAGTAACTCCCCCTTTTGATGAAAAGTGGAGAATTAAGTGGCTATTTTATGATCGGGGATGTCCATGTACGATAAAGTGGCTGAAAAACATAATATGTGTCAGCATGACTAGTCAGCGTGACACGTATCACGTTTCATGACACGCACCACGCGTGGTGGACACTTGTCACACATGCACGGCATGAACATTGCATGGCCGACATGTGACGCACATGCATGATGTTAGTTTGCATGGCCGACACATCTAGCACATGCATAAAGGTGATAAAACTGCATGTCCTAAATGTGTCACACATGCATGAGGTTGTTGGCATATGTGACACGTGTCACCCCTGCATCGTGCCTGCATTACGCTTGCACAATCGTCCTCCATCTATAAATAGTTCATTAAGGCTTCATTGTTACGTATCAAGAAACGAGTATTTTAGCTATCTATATCTACTCTATCTGTAATTGGAGTAAAAAAGGTAGTCTTAAGAGTCAACTGCAATTCACGGTTATTCCCATTAAATAATGTGATAAAGACGCAGGACAAAAGAGAGAAATCAGTTTCTCTGAAAGTTTAATCACTTCCGAGAACGTAACACGTGTCAGTACGCATGACATATGTAAGCATATGTGGTAAGTCAGCATGACACATGTCAAAGACACATGACACGTGTTACGACTTATGGTGCATGTTGGACATGTGGTGCACATGTATGAATGAAGTTTGCATGGACGCCATATGTCCCACATGCATGAAGAGACTCTGCATGGACGACACTTGTCACACATGCATGAATAAGGCTTGCATGTGTGACACGTGTCACGATTATGTTGTGCTTGTGCAATCATCCTCCATCTATAAATAGCTCATTAAGATTTTATTGTTGCACATCCAGAAAAGAGTATTTTAGTTAAATATATCTACTCTATGTGTAAATGGAGTATAAAGTAGCCTTAAGAAACTGGTCCTCTCTCAACTGCAATTCACGATCACTCCCATCAAATAGTATGACAAAGGCGTAGTGCAAAGGAGAGAAATCAATTTCTCTAAAGTTTAATCACTTCCGCGAAAGATAATTCATGAAATTAAAACGTTATAGATTCGGGCATGTTTTCTTGATTAAAATAATGTTATATTATATCTTGCGAAAATCATTAAGTTCCAAGATCCTAATGTCATGTCGGGTTTACAATTAGATTGTTTATGTTTCACAATCTATAACCATGAAAATCCTAACAATTATGACAATCGAAACATTATTCTTGAAATGAATGTAACTGGTTCTTCAACCATACTATTTAGCTGGTTAAGTCTTTAAATAATATCTCAATGATAGAGATAAAATAAAATTTATTTAGTAGGATTTTCTTGAATGATGAATGCATAACTATCATCTCAACACCCCAATACACATAAATATACATAGCAACAAGGACAAATAACATTTTTGCACATCAGAATTTTTAAATGCATGTAGGAGAGAAAATAAAAAGTAATGCAATAGCCATTATAATTTTAGCATTCAATAAGCACGAGAAGCGCACGAATGTGTGATCATTCTAATAGTGTTTAATTCATCACGACATTTTTGTAGTCAGCTAGTATTCCATATTATATTTTAATATATTTTTTTAGAAGTGCACAAAAATATAATATCTATTTGATTGAATCTATAAATAAAAACTATTATAATCATGAAAATAAGCTTAATTTTAAAAAATAAGTTGAGATGAAGTTCATTACTTTACTACTTATATATAAGCTGCTAAGGAGAGCAGCTTGGGGTCGTCCAGTGAATTGACAGAAAAGCCCTTTGAGTTTCAACACTTTATTTTAATTTGCTGCCATTATACTTATACGTCCCATTAACCTTTCACATTTGAGACCTCTCTGTGCATTTCATTCGCGACACGGTATTCTCTTACAAACTATTAAAACGTGGGTCCATTCAACTTTTCATTATACACGTAATTCTTATCTGGGAACCTCCTCTGTGTGCATTTTTAATTTAATTTATCTTTGTACAAAGAAAAACTGCCTATTTCATATTTTCACATAATATAAAACTTCAACTGAATTTACGACTTTCCCAAGTCAAGTATTTGATAGCTAATTTATTTTCACGTTTAAATGCACCGTAGGCATAAAAATAATTGTTGAGATTGAAGAGGAAATTCGAATAGAATTTTATTAAGATATATAATTACGAACAAATAAATGACTAAAGTTCTAAACTGTTGGTCCCATTACTGCTTTTGAAATACACATGTTACAATCAGTAAAGTTTCAGTCTTCATTGATTGATTTTTTTTCAATTAAAAGATTAAAGAACATCTAAATTTTTGATAATTGAGCAATCACACGTCGACGGAGTAAAAAGCACTGTTCCCTTCATGTTACTATTATTTGTAAAAAGATATTTTAAAAGTTAAAATTCTGAATTTTAATATGACACGAACCTTATAATTTGTATTTATACCGTTTTAATATTAAATTAAATGATAAACTCTTAATCTTAAACTATAAGTAAAAGAAACAAGCATTCCATTTTTAAATATAAGTTCCTAACTGTAAAATGCATGAAGTTAGATAAATGAAAGAAAATTAAACACATTAGCGCAAATATCACATTAAACAATTAAATCATCCACGGTGATAGTGCATGTAACTTGCATGTGTGCATGCATACATCAAATTACATATAATAAAATTTAGAAAAAAGAATTAGAAATGGTAGTAATTTAAAAATTAGATTATTTTGGTGCAAGCTTTCATTTGTCTAAAATTACATATAGAGTAATCAAAATGATCACTTAATGAAAAGAAGGAAAAACAATTTGAGCTTTCTTTAACGAAAATCCTGTTCTATTAGGAGAAGGTTGACAAAGGAGTGTTACAATTAGGCGTGTCCAAGAAAATTTTAGAATATTAAAACAAAATAATTTAAAATTCAACTTCAAATAAGAAAAATTCATACGCTTTTAAGTACCATTAGAAAACTTACCCGCACTATGTTGGGGACCTGCACAGCACAGGTTCACCTTACCTAGTTAAAGATAGAAAGGGAACTTACATGGAAGGTTATTTTAAGATATTCCCCATCCAAAAACTTCAAGGAGGATGATTAGGAAGGCTTGAACAATTGTATAAAAAGCTTTGAGATACTTGAAAAAGGTTTATTTAAAAATTTTGTTCTGTTATAATTTGTGATCAATTCAGAGGATCCAAAATTTATTCTTGAAACGGATGTACAAGGTGCTTCGCTCATACTATTTATTGATTGAGTCATTAAATTAATATTACAATGACCAAGATAAAATAAAATTTATTTGTACGATTTTCTTGAATGATTATCGTCGTAACACCTCCTACACGCACAAATACACGTAACAATAAGAATAAAT
The DNA here is from genome assembly GCF_029784015.1 of Lycium ferocissimum. NCBI lineage: Eukaryota > Viridiplantae > Streptophyta > Magnoliopsida > Solanales > Solanaceae > Lycium > Lycium ferocissimum. The sequence goes on from NC_081344.1 coordinate 15,801,114, forward strand.
AAGGGATAAGGCATATAAACACATCTAACTCTTTTTGAGCAGAATACAAAATTGTGATGTGCAAAATTTCTTTTTAACGAACAAGTAACCACATCTATAAACTCGTTTGAGCATCAATATGAAAGATTTATTTTTAACTAACCAGTAACCACATCTATGAAACTGATAAAAAAGAATCAACTTATAGTCCATGGAAAACAATAAAATGTGCTTCGGACAGAAAAATGCCTTTATATAAAACCTAGAAACCCCAAATGATGTTGGAATTTAAACAAAACCAATACCAGCAAGTCACATAACACAAGAGGTACTAATAAATTACACGGTGTAACTGGTCCTCAAAGCAACATCATTGACTCCTAAATGCTGGAGAACCTTTGTTCTGGGAACTCATTGATTGTTGAGCTGAAAGGAGATGCACAAAGAGGGAAAGCTCGCGGGCCAACATATTGCACCAAGGGAATTGCACAAAAGACTCTAAAGCCGGTTCCTTCCTATCAATTAGATGCATCACGGCTGTAATACTGATCCAGGGTCTTTGCTGGGATACGATGCAGAAGCTCACGAGGGAAGATGCGAAGGAGAGTCCAAGCTAAATCAAGCGACTGGAATATATTGCGGGTGTCATAAGCTCCTTGAGAGACAAACTTCCTCTCGAATTTGTCAAGGAACTCTAAGTAAAGCTGTTTTAACCAAAAAGGAGTCTCTAGTCATCTCATCATTGAAATATTGATAACCAAGGCAAAACACAGCTCAAAATTAATTAAAGAAAAGGAATTTTCTCAAGCAACATACCAAGTCCTCAGAAGAAAGTGCTTCTTCTCCAACCACAGCTTTCATTGCCTGGACATCCTTTCCAATGGCATAATTTGCATACAACTAATCAATGCAAAAGGGAAATATAAGCAACACTAACAGAGGTAAAAGGATCAACTCTCTTGAAGGTATGAAGATTAATCGAGCAACGAAATACATTTTTTACCGAAAATTAACTTACCTGGTTGGATACATCAGAATGATCCCTCCTAGTCATACCCTCACCAATGGCACTCTGCAGAGGAATTTAAAGGGTTAATGGGAAAATCACATGTAAGGCTTCTCTAGTTTTTGTTAAAATGATATGACAGAATAGAAAGTAAACAGGTCCATGTGCGCACCTTCATCAGCCGAGATAAGGACGGAAGTACGTTGATTGGAGGATATATCTGTTACAATTCAGGACAGAAACAATCTTTTGAGTCATTTCTGTTCAAATCCAAATGCTATCCATGAAGTAAAGGCATTCAATAATGGCAATCTTCTGTAGTATTCTGAATAGGCAATTACCCAAATTAAAGAAAAACTTGACTTAGCAAGTAATGCAAGTGTTTACAGTAACAGGGTATTTAGTAATTTTTGCATGTGTTGGATACACTTGTCTGCTATTAAATGGAAGCTGTACAAACTATGGATTGTCTACTGCATAGTTAAAAGTCTTTCTATTTAACAAGAAGGCATAATACATAAACAGGCCCTCAAACCTAGCCTCAGCTGGCAAGTACGCCCTCCAACTTTGGGTGTGCACAAGTAGGCACCTCAACTTGTATAAAGTTGAACATGTAAACACAAATGCTGACGTGGCACATAAGTTTTCGATAACTTTATACAGTTAGAGTGTTTAGATGATCATAGTGGAGACAGTTAAGAGTGCCTGATACACACCCAAAGTTGGAGGGCATACTTGCCAGCTGAGGCCAAGTTTGAGGATCTGTTTATGTATTACGCCTAACAAGAATGACCTTAATTTCCCATGTACAACTGTACATGTTTTTACTTTTCCTGGTAAGTCCTTTTCACTTCATGGAATTAGCAAATATACTCAAAATTAAGCTAGAAACCAATTTACATGTCATTTGACTGAAGCTGATTGCTACAAAAATAGGGAGAACACATAATTACCTCCCTAAAGTATTCCCTGCTTTTTCAAAGAGACACTGAAACTTTGCGGGATACCTAAACTAGTTTCAACTAGTATTAATGCCACCTTTTCGAGCCACATGGCACTCGTATTCAGCACGCAAGGAGAGTGCGTCCAAATCAATGAATTTTCGCAACGTGGTATTCCTTTTATTTTATTAAAAATGTTGACCTACTATTTAAATTTTCATTTATTTTAAGAGAGGTTCTATGGAGATGCTTGGAGGCTACAGGTGTACCTGTGGCGTACATTAGGGCGATCAAGAACATGTATGATGGGGCCAATACCAGGTTAAGGACTATGGGAGGAGACTTAGAGCACTTTCCAAAGGGTGATGGGGTTGCACTGTGGATCGGCTTCTTAGCCCATTTTTATTTTCCTTGGTGATGGATGATTGACGCGGCAAATTCAAGGTGAGATGCCATGGTGTATGTTATTTGGATGACATAGTCCTCGATCAACGAGTCTCACAATGAGTTAACGCTAAGTTCGGAGGTTTGGAGACAAACTCCGGAGTCTAAAGAGTTCAAGTTGAGTAGACCAAGACAGTAGTACTTGAGTGCAAGTTCAAAGGATATAGTGCACGAGGCCGACGTGGAAGTGAAGCTTGGCACCCGGTCATACAGAATAAAGATAGTTTCAAGTATCTTGGGTCTTATTATACAAAGGAAATAGGGGAGATTGATGATGACGTCACACACCGTATCGCGGTGGATGAAATGGAGGCTTGCCTCCGAGTGTTGTGTGACAGAAGAGTGCCACCAAAACTTAAAGGCAAGTTCTACAAAGTGGTGGTTAGACCAACTATGTTGTATGGGGGCGGAGTGTTGCGCCGGTCAAAATCTCATGTCCGGGATTTAAAGTGGCGGAAACGAGAATGTCTTTGCGGATGGATGCGGGCACACGAGCGATAGGATTAGGAATGAAGTCATCCGAGACAAGGCCGGGAGTAGCCTCGCCGGGAAGACAAATGCGGGAAGTAAGGCTGAGATGGTTTGGGCATGTGATGCGGAGAGATGCAAATGCCCCATTGCGGAGGTACGAGGCAGGGCCGGCTAGCGACGGTTTCGGAAGAAGAGGTAGAGGTAAGTAGAAAGTATTTGGGAGAGGTGATTAGAAAGGACATGGCGCATTTCTCTCGCTACCGAGGACATGACCTTAGATAGGAGGGTATGGAGGACTCATATTAGGGTAGAAGGCTAGTAGGTAGTGGCTTTATCCTTTCTTACGAGTAGTTATATTGCTCTATAGTTTCTTGTCTCTTGATTTCTGCGAGTATCTGTTGGTTTATAATGGCTTATTTACACTTCATCAAAAAAAAAAAATAATGGCTTATTTACTTTCATTGTTTTCATTTTCATAATTGCTTTGATTTGTTTGCCCGTATCGACCTTTCCTATGCTTTTTCTTGGTAGGGTCTTCCTGGAAACGACCTCCCTACCTAAGGCAGGGGTAAGGTTCAAGCAGACACTCTACCCTCCCCTGCATATTACGTCGTGGCACTCACCGGGTATGTTGTTTGTTTTTATTAAGAATGTTGACCTACTATTTAAATTTTCGTTATACATTTTTCATTGTTTTCCTTTTCTTTTCTTTCTCTTCATCTTTTTTCTTCTTCCCATACCCTTTACTCATCCTTCCCTACCTAATATCACCATTTTGACCAAAAAGCCCACTCACCATAACCACTCCTTAAGACCCATCGGAAAGCACTACCCTCTACGTCCTCTCTCAATATGGATCAGAAAATACTCACTGGAGAGACCAGACACTACCAGCAAACTCACTGGGAAACAATGACTTTCACCACTGTCATAACCTCCATAAACCACCATAACTTCTACTTCTGGAAACACCCCCCCCCCCCCCTCTCTTTTTTTAGGAATCACACCATCTTCATTTTTCTCAACCGTCCATCTCCCAGTAGTGATCCTCACCCCCAAAAGAAACCATTTTCTTTTCTCTATCTTCCTCTACCACATAATGCCCGTCCCGCCACTACCAAACCAGAAAATCACCGGTCATGGCGACCTCTCCACCGCCATGGCCGACCACCTTCACATAACCTTCAACCACCAACTGACAAAACTCCATAACCAAGGCCCGGGGAAATCCATCGCCTCAACTGTCCCCCCTCTCTTAGAAATAAACCATCCAATACACCCATTGGTTTGAAGCCACTGTCAGTCATTTGGATGGGGGTGGTTGGTCAAGGATGACAATTAAGCCTATATTTGGTGAAGCTGATGACTTTCATGAACAAAATAAAACTAAAATGTAGAAAGTGTATTGCTTGGCCGTATGAAGTTAGCACTACACAAGTGTAGTAGCTCTCTTTAGTTACTATGGGTCATTTCTTGATATTCATCTCAGTTACCAAAATCCAAATAGAAAGTAACTTAGATGTTCTAAATACTAGCAACATGCAGTTGAGGAAAGGTGTAGGCGATGGGTGAATGCAGAATAGAGAAGTATGATGTCTTACATTAGAGCATAAGTTACACTAACAATAATAAGCACATAACTAAAGAGGAAGAAAAGACATTGGTTCAAATTCCTGCCTATGGGAAAGAGGAAAAGGAAGGGATTTTGATAACATTCTATGCTGATGTACTAATTAGTTAGCCATTTTTCTGAAGCTTTGCTTGGGATCGAGAAGAGCAGAGAAGGATGGAAAAATACGAATGTGAAATGTTCCATGTCTTTAAGCAACAGAGCAAACAATCATTTGCTAAAGCAGCAAAAAGAAGAAAGAGTCATCAATTCTTTTTTTGATGATTGAGAAATCCCTATTAGGCCAACCTTTGGGACCAACCACAGCCTGCGAAACTCAGGGATAATCGGCCCGCCTCCCTACACTTCTCCAGTTAAATACCAGGCTCATCGATTTTTCTTTCCCTTTCTTTTCTATTTCCCCTCTATTACATTTCCCATCCTTTCCTACCCTTATTTTCTGAGAATAGGGTAAAAATCTAATCAGGTTTACAAGATTGATTCAGATAATCTAGAGTTAATTTCTACAAAAAATCTAGAGTTACACGAAGTTTAAGATTTAGTTTCAAACCCGTGGAATTTTAAAAATGGTCATGAAGCTTGACATTTTGTTTATTCAGCTTCAGCCCGGAGCTTACCATTTAAGGGGAAGCACGCTCCCGCAAATGATGATGTCTCGATTCCCATTAGTCAACTAATTATGTAGGTAAGATAGAAGCTTATCCCTAAAAGAGTTGTCTACTTTGTATAGTATCATAAACCATTCTTTCCTATTGTCAACAACAGTAAAAGATTATTTATTTTTATAAAGAATCAACAACAGTAAAAGATTTAAAAAGTGTGCATATATGAGTACTCAGCCCTAAAAAGCGTGAGTAGTTAAAAAAAGCTTAGATTACCCACGTTAGTTAGATCAATTGCTCATTTACTGGTAAGATCTATGACATTCAGAAACTCTGCCCATTTACAAGTGTATATATGAGTACTCAGCCTTGGAGCTATACAATACCTGTCGATTATGAAGTTGTCGGTCTATATATATTTGTCCTTCAGTGATGTAACCTGTAAGATCTGGAGTTGGATGCGTAATATCTGTTCAAACAACAGAAACTAGGGATTTGTTAACAAATACAACTGAGCAATCAGAAGCAGAAGAAAAAGCCAGAAATTATTGTTTGACTGTAAGTTACCATCATTTGGCATGGTTAGAATTGGAATTTGCGTGATGGAGCCCGACCGTCCCTCAATACGCCCAGCTCGTTCATAGATTGTTGCCAGATCAGTATACATATAACCAGGATATCCACGTCTTCCAGGCACTTCTTCTCGGGCAGCAGATACCTGTGGGAGGATGAGAATTATGGTCTCAGTAGTCAAAAAAGAAAACTCAGAAAATCTGATAACACCACATAAGTGAGATGTACTATTATTAAGTTCTAAGAAAAGCTACATATTAAACACTATCCCGAGTAGATAAAGTTGAAAGGTTATGAGGTACACTTCAAAACAATACCTCACGCAGAGCATCAGCATATGAACTCATATCAGTTAAAATGACAAGCACATGCTTCCCACATTCGTATGCTAGATATTCTGCAGTTGTCAGAGCAATCCTGGGAGTAATGATGCGTTCTATTGTAGGGTCATTTGCCTACGAGAAGTAACCATCGGAGATCAGATTGAGCTTCAACTTAAAGAAAGTGTTATTATTTCACAGAACCAAATATATGTTAGTTCGAGTTAAATCCAAGCATTACCAGGTTTAAGAAAAGCGTCACTCTCTCCATGGATCCATTTTCCTCAAAATCGCGTTTGAAAAATTGTGCGGTTTCCATGTTGACTCCCATAGCTGCAAAGACTATGGCAAAATTGTCCTCTCCACTCTCCTGGGACACCAAGGAAGACAAGTGAGAATTATGTCAGTGTGAATCCAACTCAATCACCAAAACATGGAGAAAATAATGCGCCACTCAAGCTATTCATGGATATGCTTGAAGAAGGACCTAACACTCTGTAACAGCTTGCTGAAAAGATTTAACTCTGCTCAGTTTAACCCTTTTAAAGATATAGTAAATGAATTTCACAAGGGAAAAAAAATGCAGACTTGAATTTAGTTCTTCCTCATCTTGGATGTAATGTTGTGAAGTCCACTTCAATGAAGTAATCAAAGGCTATCATGTTATATGACAACAATAAAATTCTTAAAACAGACATCAAAACGCGCATTTGGGTTTTAGAAAAACAGCCGAATGATTCAATGCCGTTTCAAGCAATGTGGCCTACTTCCTGTTATCAGCCTATTTGGACATTTGAAATATATAATTCCTACATTCCATTTCTAAAGCCAGTATTTGACTGGGTACTGAGTTTAATACTTTGACTTGACTTAGTTATTATATTAGTGATAGTGGAGAAAATATTAAAATAAAGTTGAAAAATTAGTTTGAAAGAGAAACATCATCAAAATAAAACATTTAATAATTTAATGGACTTGAAGAATGGTGGAAGGTGTATAGGAATGGAATGGTGTCAAGCAGTGTTTTAAGAGGAGGGGCCGCTAGGCGGGACGTTTTACGCAGCACGGAGCGAGGCGTATGTCCCGAGACACGGGGCGTAAGTCTCATGTATCTTCAATTTATAATTTTAATTTGTTACACAAAAAATAAGCAAAAATGATATTTTCATTAAAATTATGCAAATAAATTAAAATAAATCACCAATAATATATTAAAAATTATATAATTATTATTTGAGAAAGGTAACAACACAATAAATGATAACAGCCTAGATAATCTTTAAAATGAAATCACCATCCACATCCACTTCATCATCGATCGCCACATCTACTAGTCATTCCCACCCTCAACTGATACTTGCACTGATTTTTGTTTATATATTTCAAAAAATGGAGAAGGGTAAATAGTGTAAGAGCAATAACAAAAAATGGATAAAGTTGCCTCAGCAACATAGTGCAATATCGAATCTCTATCTAATCAATTTCAGGCATAATCATCTAAGAAAAAATTATTTATTGCAGTGTTATTTTATATGAGAGTTGCTTTTTTTATTTATATATTTTAGGAAAATCACTACAACGTGATAGCATAAGTATAAATATCATTATACCAATAATAAAAATTATGATCTATAGCAAAAATACTTTTAAAACAACAAAAAACAAATTTAACGCTCGGGGTGAAAGCTTTTATGCCCGGGGCTTACACTTTTGCGCCCAGGGCTTATGCCCCAAATTCTAGGGCGTAAGTCCTATGGATCTATGCCTTTCATTTGCGCCCCGGAGCATTTTTAAAACAACAAAAAACAAATTTAATGTTCGGGGTGAACGCTTTATGCCCGGGGCTTACGCTTTTGTGCCCGGGGCTTATGCCCCAAATTCTAGGGCGTAAGTCCTATGGATATATGCCTTTATTTGCGCCCCGGAGCATTTTTCGTCCGCCCCGCTCCGGAACTCGCCCTGGGACGCACCCCCATAACGCCTTCGAAAACACTAGTGTCAAGTGGCCCAAAATGGAAAAGAGCCATATAAACTGAGACGGATGGAGTACGTACAAGAAACTACTACTAACCTCGAGAAGATTTTCAGATTTCTCCAACCTCTTCACTAAACCAGCTTGTCGGCAGATCTGGGCCGCGATTTCATTATGAGGAAGACCAGCAGCAGAGAAAAGAGGAATTTTCTGCCCTCTAGCAATAGAATTCATGACGTCAACTGTTGAAATTCCTGTCTGTATCATCTCTTCAGGATATGTTCTCTCACTGGGGTTGATAGAACTCCCTAAAATTGACATATTACATGTAGCAGGATATTAGTCGAGAAATCTCATGTGAGAACCAAAGCTGAACTTGCTAGAACTAAGTACTTGCCAGAAATATCCCTGTAAGCCTCCGGTAAAATAGGAGGACCATTGTCAATTGGCTTTCCAGAACCATTAAAGATGCGTCCAAGCATATCCAGTGAGACAGGTGTCTTCAAAACCTACAAAGGTAAGGTATGCTCTTAGAAAGTAATGAAAATGATAAACCAGTAGAAGCATAAAATATATCTCCTCTAATAAAAAGAAATTGATAACACCCTATATGAATAATATCTTCATTGCAGAATCCATCCATTTCTTACTGTTCTCCCTCATTGAGAAAACATAAAGTTATTGCTACATGTTAACTTCAAGTTTATTGTTCTTGACAAGACTTTTCCATGCCATATACAACACTTTGAATGCAAGAGAGAAGATTAAAAGGCTTAACAAAGGGAGACTGCATGTTGTTGCAGACCAATGTTTCTCAATGGACCTTGAAAAGAATTCATCAAAATAGAGCGCACCTTCTACAAGTGATTATGGAACAGAAGTCATGAGAAAATCAGAGTTATAATGTACCTCCCCAGTAAACTGCACAGTTGTGTATTTGTTGTCAATTCCAGATGTTCCTTCAAAAACCTGGTGAAAAAAAAAAAAAAAAAGAGGAAACGAGCATGTTATAGCAGATTCAATTTATTCTAGAAGAATTGTTGGAAGGTAGAAACTTAAAATAGATGAAATATTTGTCAGAAGTCAAATCTAGCCATAAGTGATCCTAAAGAATAATAGACCTGAACAACAGCTTTTTCTCCATCAACTTCCAGAACTTGTCCACGTCGGGTTGTTCCATCTCCCAAACGAATATTAACAATCTCCTGATACTTAGGTCCCTGACAAGAGAAACACATGTACACGTAATTCCAGCTTCATTTACACAAAAACTACAATAAACTACATTAAGTCTTTAAAAAACAAAAGCAAAGTGAACGATGATTACCTTAACTTTGTCGAGGATAACCAGTGGTCCAGCAACACCTGAGACAGTCCTATATTCTGCAATTTCCGCAACATTAGAAGTCACCATCAGTCTTCTAAATGAAAATTTTTAATCAAATTTCTGAGTTTAGACTCAATATTACAAAATAATTTTGAAACCAGAAAATATGGAATTTATTATTGATGATCTCCCAGAATCTAATTGCATATTCTCATTCTAGGATATAAACAGAAGGTACATCACAGTCTTTTCATGGTTTATACTAGTATTTACCAACGAAATCCACAAACTACTAAAATCAAGAAAAAGAAAATCCTCTCATAACTACTCAAAAGGAAATCCGAAGGGGCTTAAAACTACAGTTCTCTCCCAACTTGAAAAACTCTATCAGAAAACTAAAACCATGAAGGCATTCAGCTCATTAGCCCTATTTAGTATGTTTAACTTAGCTCTTGTTTATATCATTACAAATTATATATAGACTCCAAAAAACATAAGGCACAAAAAAGAAGAGAAGCACATGAACTTACCCATTCCAACCTCCAGGGTTCCTTCCTCCATGTCAATATTGTTTTGTTCCACACCCATACTTAACCTGAATAACAAAGCAAAAAAGAAGATGAACAATAACACACCAATAATCAATCATCGCCCATACCTCAATACCAAACTAGGAGAAGAATAGGGGTAAATGTCTATGGCTAGCATAAAAATAGAACTCCCTCTGTTTCAATTTGTTAGCAATCTTTACATATCCCCACATTGTGGGATTTCACTGGGTATGTTGTTGTTGTAGCAATCTTTAATTATAAATGGTCAATTCGACTAACTTTCAGAGTTATATCGGGCTAGACTATCTCATATTGTTTTGTTTTTGTTAACCATGGCGTCTGGGCAGCTTGCACGCACCTCGACTAAATCCACAAGATACCTGCCACCTCCCACCAAGGCTAAGACAGCTAGGAAGAATCACCTAGTGTGTTTTGTCTCTGCTGGGATTTGAACTTGAGACCTCATGGTTCTCAACCCACTTCATTGACTACTCAGCCACACCCTTGGGTGCCAGACTATCTCATACTTTTACATTTCAAATATTCAAAAAATACTAAAACTCGCAATTCAATCAACCAACTATGCCTTAATCTCAGACTAGGAGAAACATTACTTCCAAATTTCTAAAAAGTCATAATATTATCACCACTGATATGCCAATAAATAGTACTCCCTCTGTCCCAATTTATGTGATACTTTTCGCTTTTTGAGAGTCGATTTGAGAAGCTAAATCGGATTAGATTAACTTAATGTATATTTGAAAACTACATGAAAAGTACCATCAGTTGTAACTTTTCTCATATCAATTTGGTGAAAAAATACATCAGTTTGAATCTCGAGAAGCGAAAAGTATCACATAAATTGAGACAGAGTGAGTAGTAAAAATTACTTCACACTTGATCAAAACACATGAATTACATCAAGTCAATAACAACAATCGTAAAAATTACAAAGCCAGGCATAAATACTCGACAATTAAAGGACAAAGTGGTTAGAAACAAAAGATAATAAAGAGCAATTACGGGGGCATACAAGTAAACTCAGAATTGAAACGAAGCGAAAGGGGGAGTTGAAAAGCGGTTAATAAATAGAAAGATGAATGGATCTGTAAAAAAGGAACTTACCTTTTGTTCTGAAATTCACACTTATTAACAGGAGAGAGAGAAGTAGAAAGAATAAAACGTGATGCAGAGCAGGGAGAGAGATCGAGCGGGGTTCGTGGGGTAGGGGTAGGATTGAGTCACCACTTAATTATTATGATTATAAATGTTATCCTATGTTTTTTACTTTAATTTTACCTGCTAAATTTAATTTTTTTGATTTGGCGTAAACATCGAGAGGTAGATATGTATTTATTATACAAAGAAAACCCGGCTAATGATTCAGTTTTATTTGGTATTAAAAAAAAGATTGATGATGATAACTGAATTGGTTTGGTATTAAATAAAATAAATCCAATCGAGACCAGACCAATCAGATACTATGTATATGCATTTTTTAAAATTATTTTATACGTTAAAATATTAATTTTAATCTACTTTATAAATATTTCTTAACTTTGTCATAATTTTTGTTTCTTAACATTTTAACAACATGCTTACGTTTGCAATTTCATCCACAATCCATATATATTACGCCTAGCTTAATGAAGCCTAAACAAAATCCAAATGCTTTCCCCCAGTAGTATACTTTATTTAGAGCCCGTTCGGATTAATGGGAAAAAAAATGGCTTTTAAGCATAAGTGCTGAAAGTTATTTTATAAATAAGCAGTTATGTGTTTGGATAAAAGTGCTTAAAGGGTTTTTAGAAGTAAAGGTAGTATTGGAATTAACAGAAAATATGAGGGATAAAAGAGTAAAGTTATTGGTCAAATCAAAATGGCTTTTAAGCCAAAAAAATAAGTTAAGGTTGAAAGAACTTCGATGTAGGCTTATTTTAAGCACTTTTTAACTTAATTTAAGTTGTTTTTTATTTTTGCCAAACACCCAAATAAGTTAAAAATGGCTTATAAGCTGGTATGACCAATTTATAAGTCAATCCAAACGGACTCTTACACGCAATTCGAACCGCTAAATCATGGATTCTAAAATATTAAAATTGGAAATTTTAGACCTAAACATAAAAATAGAAAATCGATGATTTTATCTATGATATTAAAGTAGTAATAGAATCCGATTTCATAACTTATCAGTGAGTATTCATGTAATTTATTTAGAATTCCGAATTGTTAACCCCAGAATCATGTTTAAATTTACCAAGATATATTTTGACCAATCAAACAAATTAATCCTAAACCGGGCACGAGATTCATCCAAGCAATAACAGTGCAAGTGAGGAAGTGCCAACTACCGCGTGAAGTGAGTAGAAAGGTGTAATATTAATAGCGAATAGGCTTATGGCTTTTCACTTATAAGCTAAACGTCATGAATTAAGAATTCTAGTTTATGACTTTTGACTTATGTTTGTCATTTTAGCTCAAAAATAAATGCTTAAAAATAATTTTTTATTTTGCTCAAACACTATAAAGATGTTTAAAAACTATTTTGGCTTAAAAACATCTAAAATAAGCCAATCCAAAGAGGCTCTCAATTGTCTATTCAAAGAAATGGCGACGTTAACTGATTGCAGCAGCGGAACCCACACGGTGAGACCCGCACGTTTTTTATTCTTCCAAAATACAAAAATATCAAACCGAAACAGCAGTGCTGAGTTGAAATATCCTCGAAAATAAGGCGTATATTCAAGATTAACAGGTAATCCATTCGAGAAATATGAATTTTATTAGCTCCCAAGTGGCATCTGGTCAAATTTTTAAAATACTTTGAGAGATTTTCAATAGATTAATATACATATTGTTCAACTATACTTGGATTATTGTTGGAATGTTGCATGTGGCTTGCTTTTTCGTCTAAACAAAGACAAAATTTGCAACATCTCACTTCATACAACTTTTAATCTAGCCACCATCTGATTTGTCCGGCATGCTATCATTTAAGGATAGATAACACAAAATTAGAATGTCAAAAACTGATATGAGGAAATAAAGGAAAGTATATTTGGAAGAAAGAATACTTGAAACGAAAAGGATCGTGCATAATAAGACGAGAAAAGAAACTTCTTACATGCAGACAAGAAAATATATGTAACATGTCTTAAACCTCTTACAGCAATGTGATAGGGACTTGTTTGGACATACCTGAATCAGCTTCCTGTCACCTTATAGCTTAACATGACAGTGAGTAGATCAACTATGGGCAAGAATCAAGATTTAAACTTCAAGAAGAATTGCTCGTTCAAAAATTATTTGTGCAAAATTCTACGTATGTCACTAGCCCTCAAGGCTCCACCACCCCACTGAGTGTAATACTGCAGGGAAAAATAATGCCCCATAGAACAAGGATGGTAAAGGGAGGCACAACGCACTTGTTCTCCTCACATTGTCTATGCAGCTCAGAAAGGATTGGATCGCGATCACAAGGATCTATAGTACGCGGCGAAGAAGAATGGTAATAATAATTAATTAAAGTCAAATTTACATAATGTCCTTGCTATTTGATTGAAGTTTATGCTATCTTGAAATCCTTAGGGCTCGTTTGGTACTAGGGATAAGGATAAATAATCCCGGGATTATATTTGAGATGAGTTTATCTCACATTTGGTTGGGATAAAATCACGGTATAACTAATCTCGAGATTGTAGTAATATTTCATTCATGTAGAAGGGTGGAATAACTAATCCTGGTATAACGACCCCTTAAAGTTTAACTATCGTCATATAAGGGAAAAATCATAAGGAAAACTTAGTTGGTGCGTACAGCTACTTTCATCCTCTTATTGTGCTCAATCATTGTGGATTAAGCAACAACTTAAAGACAATGGCATGATGTTGCTTGTGTTGTTGATTGTATACTCATTTTCTGCGACAATACAAGTGTCATACATAGTTTCCAGTAATATCCATAATGAACAGTCAGCAAAATTTTAGAAAATTAACATAGTCACTAATCAAACAGTAACAACAATTTATTTTATTTTTGGATCCTAGTTTTCTACTCCCATCCAGGGTTCCAGTTCCTACCCCATGCAGAAGAAGAAGAAAAAGCTTAGATGTAGACCATTTTACAGTTGGGAACAGTTGTAAGAGATTTGGATACAGTAAGAGCTAGACTGTTACCGAATTTGGTCCCAAACCATCAAAACCACAATTCGGCGTTTACCTTTTATTTTCTCAATCATTTGGCATTCAGGACCCATTGGCCATTGCCAAGTAATTCGCGTCGCATACTTAATTTGGCGTAATTTATTTGACCATAATTTCGTATTGTTATTCATCCTTCACCATCTTCTTTTTTTTTTTTTTTTTTTTGGGTATCAGGTCAGTTTAGGGTACAAATGGTATTATACTATATAAAACTAAGGTGACATTAAACAAGAAATCAAATGTGGAGCTTCAAAGAGCAAGCTTCCACAATTTATACGGCAGTACATGCAAAAGGAACTTTAACAAAATGTTTGAAATTGAACTAGAAGCTGTCTGGATGGCTTCACCATGATTAATGCACAAATCTTCAACAGATGGCATCTTACTGCAACCCAAACAACCCCGTGTTGAACGCCAAAAGGCAACCGAGTTTAACTTCTATATACTTACTGACAATTTAAAAGAATTAGATCACGTAAAGATAAATACAAATAGTGATCCTTAAACAGTGAGACTAGTAACCTGGAAAATAAGGCACGTTACTTGCTACACTAAAAAGAATTTACCCGATCTACAAGTTAAATGCAAATCTAAAACCAACCCATCATTCCAGCTGACACTTTGCATTCATCAATCTAGCAGCAGTCAGAAATAGACCGTTAAAGAATAATTAAGGCATAAAAACATTTACAGCGGCCAGGTCACATAATTTACAAAATCCAAATAAACGAGTAGAGGAAGCCTAGGGAATTACGCCACATAATTATGTAGATCTCTTTTTCAAGTCCCTTGGGCATAGGAACTAAATCTGTATTAATCTCAGTTAAACTAAAGGTGTACATTAAAACAAAAAAAAATGCAGGCCTGCTGTTATCATCTTTTCAGAAGCTACCTGGTATTCACAAGAAAATAGTACCAACATCATTTGGAAGAGCTTCATTGATCGAGGCACCACGTTAGGTTGGAGCAAGTGTGTTTCGAGGCAGACTTATGCCGCCACCTTTTACAGACAGGTTAGGCGCCTTCACAGAGCTAGCCCTGCTCACGAGATCCGAGTCGAGGAATGTTACCACAACGGAGATGTCATCGTGGAAATGTCGACGTACTCCACGGTCAATTTTTTTCAAGTCTGAGTACCTCATCTCCCTCTTCTTTGCTGCTTCTTGTAATGCAGTTTTTACTAGTCTTTTGGCGATCCCCTGTCAAATGGCAAAGAAGAGTTTTTAAGTTTGGTCAACTTTTTTTCTTCTGTAATTGAGATATATTGCTTTGTATTACATCTAATTAGAACAAACAAATTAATAGTACCAGTTTCAAAAAAATTAGAACAAACAAAGTCAGAATTCTGCTCTTTTATTTCCGAACAGTCAAAATGGAAAAAGAGGAGAGTATATAATATCCGACTTCCCTTGCAGTTAAGAAATTTAAGGGAAGAGAGCTGATGAAAGCTTCTGGGAAACCAAAAATGCTTATTTTTCTTAAAAAGTGCTAATTTTAGAGAGTTGAGGTATTTGGCCAAGCTTCTAGGAACGAAATAAGTGTGTTTGAGTAGCAGCAGAAGTTATTTTTCAGCCCTAAGCAATTTTAGAACCTTGACCAAGCACAAATTACTACTCTAATATTGACAGAAGTGTTTTTGAAATTGATTAGCCAAACACAAACTGCTATTCTCCAAAAGTACTTTTTCCTTAAAGCCACTTCTTACATAAAGCACTTTTCAAAATAAGCAGTTAGTGGAAGCTTGGCCAAGAGGTTTATAGGACAAAAATAGGAGGTCAACCATCAAAGAGCCAAGCAATGATGATTCACTTGTAAGAGAGATCTACACCTATGCCTTTAATGATTATATAATGTTACTATAGGACTTTTACTGATTTCAGGAATCCTGAAATTTTCATGAAAAAGTGCTTCCTTTTAGGTAGAATCACGGAAAAAACTAAGAAAATGGCAAAAGCATGTATCAAGGGGATCTCTTACATTGCGTGGGTGTTTTTGTACAATGTCAACAGCTTCTTGGTTACTTAGGTGCTCCCAGAGACCATCCGAGGCAAATATAACAAACTGATCCTGAGGTTGCACCTGGTGCACCAAAATAGCTGGATCTGAACTCAATATGGGCCTTGTAAACGGTTCACGCAGACGAAACTTAGAATACAACGGTTCCCTGTTGAATTCAGCTTTCTTTAAGTACACATCACCAATGGATCTTGAAATCTGCAAGATGAAGTATATAAATCAGCTAAGAAAGCAGATTAGCCATGCTTTTTTTTTTTTTTTTTTTTTTAGAAGGTAACAGTAGATTAGCCATGCTTTTAACATAACTGAACTCCCTAAAAGTATGCTCCTCCATTAGTGGCAAAGGAGCTATGTTTCCAAAAGATTGAAACTGAACATCAGCCCATCATAAGTATATGGAATGCGTCATGCGAACTAAATTAATTTAGTGTTGCCCCAAAACAAATGCAGAGGTCATACAGAAGTTCTGTTGTAACACTCAAAAGGAGAAAACCATTACCATGCAGGTCTTTCGAAGGGCTGCTGAGAATGTTTAACAAATTGCTAAACAAAACATCGCCTCTTTAAGAAATTGAACCTTCATATTTCCCTTCTGATGATCTTAATAATAGGATGACATTCACGAAAGGAGAGCTTTATCGTTAATTACACATTTATGTGATACATAGTTTGGACATAAAGACTACAACAGTTCATATCAAGGGAAGTATATCACTTTCCACACAAGTGGGTGCATTTTTTTTTAATTAAGAGGATGCATTATTAACGGTAGTATATAACAAAAAGCCAAAAACTAAGAAGAGTAACAAGTGTGCGGAAACATTTCAAACATTGGACAAGAATTATCATCATATGCATCTCCTAGATAGAGGGAATCATAATAAAACATCGGATTAGATACCCCTATACATGAGAAACACAAGACACAGGACTTAACAAACCCAATTTTGTACTTGCACTTCCGTTATCAGGGACACACTAGGGCCAAAAACACTGCTGAAATTTGAAAACGAAAAAAAAAAAGCACAGCATGCCACAAATACTAGAACAAAGAAAGGAGAAGCATGACCTTCAGAGCATACTTATGTATATTGGTTCTTGAATACTCAACACTTTGTTGCTAGCAGAAATTAGAGCTTTAAATATAAAAAGCCGGAAGAGCAAACAAAGATTCTCCAATCGAAGGAAGACAAGATCTTCAACTTTGAAATGCTATTCAGGTGGGGTAACAACTTTAAATACCATTCCATCAATACAGCAGGCGACGACAAAGGCTAGTATTGTTACTACAAGTAATAATAATGTCAAAAGCAAAACCATTACAAGCTTATATTGAAGTTCAAAAGAATACACAAATAGTTAAGGTGCAATAACAATATTTAAAGTCTATGATGATCCTCCTTGCTAAGAAATAGAAAGGACAATAAGTCATAAAAGTATCGACGATATGTTGAGCTGGGAAAACATAAACAGAAACAGCTTAGGAATGCAAACAAGATGTTACCTGGATAAGGCCCTTCACGCGCCAGACATTGTGCTTTAAAACTACAATTTGCTTGTCATCTGGATGCAAAGACTGCATTTCCTGCCTTACAGATTCGATACTTGCATTGTGTTCTGCAGAAAGCTGAATAGAAAGAATCTCTCCAGTTGCCTTGACAAGTCTCCCCAAGACTGCTCGTGAATCGCCAAGGTTGGCAATATATAATGTCCCATTGCAGATAACTCCAACTAGGCAGCATGATCCAACAGAAGCAATCTGAGGTTTTACGGGCCATTGCCTTGTGACAACTGAGAGGAAACCTTCTTCTGTTGCTTGAAATGCCTTCCGGATCACCTCCACAGACATAGATTGCTGCTCGGACGTAAACACTGCATATTTGAATTAATTGGTTGAGTGAAAACTTAGAGGCCGCAAAATTATAAAAATATTGTCCATTGAAGTTTATATAATAACTTCACCAAAAAGAGCTACTTGGCTTTTAGAGTACTCCCTCCGTCCCATTTTATGTGAAGGTGTCACCGTTTGGGGAGTCAAACGGTGTTTTGTAATTTTGTTTGACTATAATTTTCTCGGACTTTTTTTTTTTTTAAATTGAATCATTAGCTATGTTAACTCTAGTACTGCTCATGTAATTTTCAAATATGTAAAGTTTATTTTTTAAAATTTGAAGAATTTATACCCGAATTCATAGTCAAAGTTAACTGTTTGACCCTCGTATTCCGAACCCCTTCACATAAATTGGGACAGAGGGAGTACTCTATATTTACTGTGACATTTTGTCTGCTAACCGATAAATCCCCAAGGGTTCCGAAACTCTATGGATAATGGGCTCGCCCCTTTTCTCATCTCCACTTAATTAGTGGGTGTTTGCCTGCGGCAGGGTTGAACCCATGACGTGCGCCTAACCACACATTAAGCGTTGTGCTCTTACCACTAAGTCAAAGCACCGGGGGTTCCTTCGACGTTTGATTATTTAACTATGGTCCATAAAAGGTACTACTCTCTCCGGTTCAAAACAGTGTCCACTTTGCCTTTATTTTTTGGTTCAAAATGAGTGTCCACTTACCAAATCAAGAAAAAATTAACCTTATTTTTTCAGATTTGCCCTTATTAAGTGTTAAGTGACCAAATCCCAACACTTATTTAATTAGGGGTAGTTTAGTCAAATTAACTATTTTTGCCTACGAGTTAGTATCTTCTTAAGGTTGTGCAAATGGCTAAGTGGACACTCTGGAGGGAGTAATACATTGCTACTCAAAATATATCTAAATCAACAATTTTAAAAGTAAGAAGATAAGATTCAGCTCCCCTCATCATGAAGCATCGAAATAGTATTGATTATTGAAGGAATTGATTCGAACGGGGTATAAAAACTTACTCTGGAGATGATGAAAGAGGTGCTCATTGATGAACCTTGAAGTCTCAGGGCCACCATGTCCATCATAAATTCCAACAAAGGTACCATATGGTCCTGAATCATGTAAGCCCAAGCACCCGGATTCGACTTGGCTCTGATCTTCCAATAAATTATTAGCCTGAACTACAGCCATTGAGAACTCTCCATTAAAATGTTGCCCTGTATCCTTATACCATAACAGCCCATCTTGACGTCCACTGGCATCCGAACCTGTATGAACGTGTCGATTCGCCCTTGGCTGAAAACAGGCCCTGAAGAAGTTCATTAATACTACTAACATACCTCATCTCCTCCAATACACCATCTAAACAGGACACTAATTAAACCTTGGCTCTTCTAGTAAACCTCAACTTTGCATATGTTCCTCCTCAAAGCAAGTAATATGTGTTCTACAAATCTACAAAAACAATATCATCAACCAAATAAGCTGAAGTAAACAATAGTATTGACAAGAAAACACAATCTTGCAAGTTACAAATAAAAAACAAAATGCACATCAAGAAGAGAATACTATATAATGAAGGAACAAAGTATCAAATGAGAAAATTCAACAGCAATAAAAAAAACAGGAACTTTGAAAATGAGATTGGTCAAATTTCACTTTTTCAACAAAAGAACTGTATGGTCAGCCAGTTTGCATCCAGAAGGTCCAACTTTTGCTAAGAAAAAAGAATAAAGAAACAAACTTTCTTGTATACCCAAATTTCAAGAATCAAATAAATACTATTTGAAACCAATTAAAGATAAGGCAAAACAAGTTCTTGAAAAAAAAAAAAAAACTAACCTTTTACAGTGGAAAATAGAAGATCTGAAAGTGAAAGAGTGTTAGATCTATGGATCCAACAAATCAAAAGGAAAACTAAAGTGGGGTTTGATTTTGATAATCTTTTTTGTTTTTTTCACACACTTATTATTATGGAAGGATGAAGATTATAATAAAGTGATGGTACAAAATACATATAGTATGAAAAGGAGTGATCAATTAGTGTTATTTGTTTTCATTGGACCAACTGAAACTTTTAAGAAAACAAACCCCATTATAAATCCAACAATGGAGAGCTTGAAGCCAGCAAAGCAATGGGCTCCACACATACCTTTGAGGATAGAAAGAGAAAATCTAGAGAGAAGAAAGTGAAACACTCCAAAAGAGTCAATGATGTTTTTTTTTTTGTAATATTTTGCAATAATCTTTTACTTGGAATTGGAATTTCCATGAAATATCCTCATATCAAGCAAACTTGGCTGGTTATCAGAAATATATTAATAAGATCATTTATTTATCCATATAAAGTACTCCCATCATGTGCTTTTCTTTTTCTTTTTGGTGGTGGTGGAGGTGGGGTGCCTATCTTTCTCTTGATCTTCAACATATATACTTTGTTATTACTCAATATCTTTGAGATACTTTTTATTTTACTTTGTATTAAAAAATAATTATTTTTATATTTTAAGAAAATTAATTTTAAAATTTTCATTTTACTTTTAATGACTTGATTTTAAAGCATTCACATAAATTAGAACAAAAAAATCTACTAGTAATTTTGTTTCACTGTCATGACAACAGGTGTATTTGATGTAACAATATGTTTACTGACTGAAAATTATAAAATCGTCTCTAAGTAAGAAAAAAGATAACTTCAACGGGGTTGTGAAATTCGTATTTAACCCACCAGTTTTTTTGTATTGTGAGCACAAACTTAAAAATTCTTCCAGTTTTACTTCAAACATTATCATGAATGTTAACTTGACCTTAATTGATATTAGTACTAATAATATATAATTAGTAAGGTGAAAATGGAAGATGTGGATCCTCAATGTAACATGAAATAAGAAGTTTTTGTCACAACACTTTCACTAATTAAGTGGTAAATTATTGGCTATTACTAGTATAAGGTTTTGGTTTTGTTATTTCTTGCATGAGAATGTAATTTTGTGGAGGGGAGTGTCTGCTTGGTTAAGCCAATGTAAAAACGTTCTTTAACATAATCTGATACTTAATTACTTTGAGTTAAGTTATCATAGTATTTTCTAAAAAGTCCCTCACCACGGTACTGACACTTTCTTAAACCTAACTTTTTCTTATCAAACTTTAATATGAAAGTTTATTCACACACTCAATAGTATAGAGCTGCTGATTCGTGGCCTAAACAGCAAAGGGATTGGAAGCCATTTTATGTTGTGACAAATTATTTAATAGAGGTGCACTGAGCTTTAATTAATGAGCTTATTGGGGCGTGGCTTTCCATCCAATTGACTTGTGATACATTAAGCAGACTGCATTATGCCTATTGCACTTTGATTTATGTTATTTTAAACTCTTTTTTTTTTTTTTCAAATTGATTAACACATTTGGACAACTATCTTTCTTCACTTTCCTACTTCATAGGAACCAGAGCACGTACTCCACTATATATGTGAGCATTAATAGTTAAAATTGCACCATAGTGGTGACAGTAATATCTTGTGAGTGACATTGTAATGCTTTTCTATTTCCTTCTTTGCTGCTATCAACTGCTATGTCCAAAGCTTCAGCAAAACCAATACTATAAAGAATTTTACACATTAGTGTATTTATTCGAGAATGACATGTTGCTTAATGCTTACCGTCGTATTCAATTATCAACTTGGAGCCTGTTTGGATGGGCTTAAAAGCTGTTTTTTTAAGCCTTTAAACGCCAACTTATTTTTTTGAACATTTTAAGATAAAATGCTTATAAATTCTACCACCCAAATACTCAAAAACTGAAATAAACGGGCTCTTGCTTATTTTAAACAATTACCTCTAGTTAATATATAAATAACGCATAAAACGTAACGTAAGATATTATTTTTTACACTATCCGCGCATAAAACTTAAACTATGATATTTACCAACAATCTTTGTAGTTTGTCCATAAAGACTTACTAAACTTACGTTGACGGATGTGCTGTCCCAAGGAAAATTGAGGTCTGGTCTAAAATCTCCTTAAGCAATAAATATTCATTACATTATTATTGTACATATTATTTCAAGAGAGGATCACTGCGACTTTACTTTGAACACATACATTTCGGTTTTTTTTTTTTTTTTTCTCAAGTCAACATCTTATTCTTATAGAAGTAAAAATAAATAAAAATATAAGATTCTACACCAATTGCGAATGTATATATACATAGTAATTTCTTTTTACGTTGTTGGTGAAATTTACATGCTACTTGACTCTTTCCCCTGGCTTGAATTAATAATGGCCAGTGACAAGAGGGAACTCCATTGGTGATATGAGACTTATGAGCAGTCGTTTTCTTTTTTGATAATAACTTGTCATAGCAGGGTTTTATATATTCATGGAAACCCCACAGTCCCTTCTAATTGCTGTATCTGTCTCATAAGTCATTTTTATTGCCCACTAACTAGCAACAGAAATGCAAGTGCATCTGGTGTATACTTGGTTCAATAAAAGCACCCACCATATATATGGATCTGTGTGTTTATATTTGGTTATAAAAAAAATGAAGTTCATAAACCAAATAAAGATTTTGTAGGTTTGCTCTTTTGGTTCTGAGAAAACTACTTTTTCCATTTCAGTGTGTCGTGGTCCATCCACAGATAATGTTGCTCCAACTTGAATTTAATAGTAAATGAAGGTGACACTTATCCAAGTTTGAAGCGCATTAATAGACCGTTTTGAGATCATATTGGATTTTAAATTTTGAATTATATGAACCGTCTTATCTAAAAGTTTAAATAATTAAAAGTTATAACATTTATGTAGGAGTATTTGTTATAGATAAGATGTTAGACGTGCCTTCACTTATAAAACTTGACTTATTTTCTTGTGTTAAGCACGTGAAAATTCAGGTAGTGTGTTAATATAAATATATGTCGAGTAATTCAACAAGCATCCTTGTGTCACCATGTTGTTTGTTTCGCGCTTTAAGCTGTTACCAATGTGATGATCGCACAAGCCTAAGGCTATGAATACTTTAAAATACATGCTTAGACACCCCTATGCTTAGCGATTAGCGTGATTGCCTAATCTAAAATAAGAAAGAGACCATCATGCAACTCCATTAACCATTTTAATTTTTATTTGCCATCAGCTTGCTTTTCACAAGAGAATCAAATCTTATTCTTTAATTATACAGTGCTTATAATTAGCGATAGCTTTTGAAGCGTCTGAAGGCGATTACCATTGTTTTAAATAAAAGTATCTGAATTGGTTTGAAGAACTTTTTTTTTTTTTAATTTTTTATTACATGGGGGGTTTTGGGGGGGGAGATTACAACGGGGGATTCGAACCCTCATCAACAAGGTAAAAGTTCAGATAGCCAACCAACTGAGCTACTAAATCCCTATCGAAGAACTTTTAGAGATTAACTTAAGTGCTTTCTTGTTTCTTAATTTTTTAATACTCGAAGATTCATCTCTCCACAACACATGAATTGAACATAATCGCCTTATAGTAGGGAGCAATGCAATATGTATGTTATTAGAAGAGTGGGGATATGTAATACTTTTTAGTTACTTGATTATGTATTTAACAAGTTGATCCCTCACTGCGGGGTTTGGTTTCTTTTTCATGGCCAAATAATATATTCTTTTTTATAATAACTAGGGGCGCGAGAGTTCATCGAACTCAGTGGCGGAGCTAAGTTCTATGAAAGGGTTCAATTATATTGAATCCTCTTCATCCAAAAGTTATACTAGAAACATGGTAAAAATAATTTTGATATGTATATATAACTTTTTGAATCCCCTCGACATAAGGACAGTTTTAACTATAGCAGTAAAGGAAATTCAAAAATTGATTTACGCCACAAGTTCAAGTCCAAGTGTCTATTTCCTTGAATCCCTTATTAGGAATTTTTGGCTCTGCGAGTGCACGAACCCAAGACCTCTATCTAATCTCATACTATGGTAAAGTGTGCAACCATCTCATTTTAAAACTTAAGATATGAAAAACAAATTTATTTAAATATTTTTTCGAACCAATATATACTACTAATTAACTTGCTTTAATTCTTGTTTCTTGTTTGTTTACCACGTTGTTTTCACGAGTTACCGAATCTTTCGCTTGTTTGACATACATGGTACGAGAGAACCTTCAAGTTTTACATGGTCATCTGTTCTTATCATTTTCCTCGGATACCATATCTCTTTTTAAGGATAACTCGAAAAATGTGGATCGATGTAAGGATTGCACAGTGGCTCTGACAAGAAATATGGCCATATCATATATAGTGTGCAACGTATACCTAGTCGAAACAGTAATGATGAATGTTGGACATTTTGGAACTATTCATTTTTCAAGTACGAATAATTATTTCGCTTGTTGGATAAAGCAACTGAACAGCTGTGACGATCTTCCATTTTCATCAGCATTCTCTTTCATTTCTCTTCATTACTAGCCAGGAAAATTAGGTTAAACCAAAGTGATAATGAAGACTAAACAGCTAATCAACTATCACATCACGCTCATCTCGATAACAAGTATCGTCTCCACTTGCATGGTTGCATATAGAATTGATATTGAAGTAGCTAATAGTGCAATTATTAATTAATGAAGGTTTAATATATAATACCTCGCTAGTGACTCAAATTTGCCAGTAAATTTTATTTTGACATTCAAACTAAGGCTTGTTTTGAGCAACTGAATATATGATAAAATCTATATATTAGACACTTTCGGTTCAAATTTTGAAAAAGAAATTGTTGTGTGTTCTCAAGTGTCCATTACATAAATAAGTTAACCACTTAAAATATGTCACCTCTTTTAATTACGCGCAGTAGATTCAATAAGCCTTGTAAACCTCGTGAATGTTTCCCTCGAAGATGATGTATATAATGAAAGGAGACGACATATTTTATATGGTTCTAACGACCCAATAGATGCTTGAGAACATGCACCAAAAAGGACTCAAAACATAAAAAGAAAGTGTCTAATAAGAATATTTTATCATATGTTCAGGTGCTCAATTGAAATAAACCGTAATTCTTGTTTTACATGATTGGATCAATATCATTTCTGTTTTACATATTTAGCTAGAACCATTTGATAAACGGATGACTCTTTGCAAAATGTGTGTGACTAAGGCCTCATTTGTTTTCATTAAGATTAAAACGTCTGAATCTGAATGCACATCTGAATGATTAAGATGTTATCTCTAGGTCTGAACACTGAATGATTAAGACTGTTTGTTTTTCAATATCTGAATGTGCATAATGTATTTATTTAAAGATAATAAATATACAATTCAAATTAAAAAGTAACTAAATAGTAGAAAATAAATACAAATTTAATAAAATATTATTTGATTAAAAAAATGAAACATTTACATTCATTAGTAATGGTGGAGATGTTTTGTAGTCGTGGTGGGGGGTGAGTGGGGGTGGAGGGGTGAGTGGGTGGTGGGTGATTGGGGTGAGGGGTGAGAGGTAGTGGGGGTGGGGATGGGGTTGGTGGTGGGAGATGGGGGTGGGTGGTGTGGGTAGGGGTTGATGGTGGAGTTGGTGGGGGTGGGGTGGGGTTGGGGGTGGGGGTAGTGGGGAGTGAGGGGTAGGGGTTAGTGGTGGGGAGTGGGGGGTGGGTAGTGTGGGGTAGGTGGTGTGGGATTGGGGTTGGTGGTGGGGTGAGGGTGGTGGGGAGTGGGGGGTTGGAGTGGAGGGTGGGTGGGTGGTGGGGTAGGGTTGAGGTGGATGGGTGAGGTTGGAGTGGAAAGTGGGTGGGGGTGTGGTTGAGGTGGAGGGTTGGGGGTGGGGTTGGGGGCAATTTTGGTGATAAAAAAGTTTAAATACAAAAATACATGTAATGATATTAAGGCTTGGTTCGAATCTTGTGATTAAGGCATAATCCAGGACGATAAGTCTTAATCTTGTGCGACAAATGCGGCAATGGGTTAAGGTCTAAACCATTCAGATTCAGACCTCCAATAAGTGAAAACAAATGAGGCCTAAGTATATGTACGTGTATCATGTTATACTTAATGTAATAAATAAATTAAACTTGTGACTTTAGTAGTACTACTTTTTACCAAAGATAGAGCATTATCTCTGTCGTGTATAGTTACGGATATAATTATATTTTCTTATTATTATAAGGGTTAGTGGATAGGTGAACTAAGTTTCCGTTTCAATTCATATGACATTGTTGTTGTTTGGGAATACAAACAACTTTTTCTTTAGGCACAATACTTACGCATCTACTTTAGATGTGTAAATTTAATTTTAAAAATTGTTGTATCGAATTAAGACCTAACTAGAATATTTTATTCGCGTACTTCCAACCTCTTGATTTTTTTTTTAAAATTTGAAACGAAGAGAGAGAGATTAGTATGTAGTATCATATGATAAAAACCACAGGGACCACAGTAACACAAAAGGACACA
This sequence comes from Lycium ferocissimum, assembly GCF_029784015.1. Taxonomy (NCBI): domain Eukaryota; kingdom Viridiplantae; phylum Streptophyta; class Magnoliopsida; order Solanales; family Solanaceae; genus Lycium; species Lycium ferocissimum. The sequence goes on from NC_081344.1 coordinate 15,827,434, forward strand.
GTCCACTCTTATGAGTGCACATTGAAGTGATCCAGTTTGTGCTTTCAATTTTCATGTTCAATAATTGGTTAGGTTTAACTAGCAAGTTGATGATATTTGTGGGTACAGGTCTTTAGCAAAACAGCTGACATTGATGCTAATGCTTTCCCTTTTGCTCATCGACCACTCAAAGGGTGAACTTACATTATTCTGATTTGTTTTTTAATGATCCCACTTTAAAATGAGTTGGCACAATTTAATTGAGTTGACAAAATGAGTCTGTCACAATTTAATTGGCCACTTAATCCACGTAGAGACGACTAATCACTTAATTATATTCGATGGGTTCGCCACCACTCAAAAGGTGAACTTACATTACTGATTTGTTTGATCCCACTTATGGAAACTAATCACTTAATTATATTCCAGTTCTATCTGACAGACTATTGTCCTACGACATTTTAACTTTTAGTAATTTCGCCAAAAAGATCTTTGAAAAAAAAAAAACTTTCGGTAAAAGATCTAGTTTAAGGTCTCGTTTCTAATTTAAGATCAAAATATGCTATTCAACGGCTGTAAACGATGGGAAAATAGATAAAGAAGACTATCTTATAGGATAACTTTCTTTGTTTCATTTAATCAGTAGATTAAAAATAAATCGATTGTTAATAGTGGGAAATTTTATTTTGTGTCTTGTATAACTGTAGACACTGAAATTTAGTCGAACTTAAATCCACAAATTAATTTGGATCATATTCTAAATTCTAAGTGTATTGGTCCGAACAAATATTATGGGCTAACATAATCGGATTTATTGCTTAAATTCAACATGTATGGATTTAATTGAAACACCAATTGATTGGGCTATCTTGTCGGACTTCGCATGATGAGCCCACTCTATTAGCCCAAGGTCCATGCCACATGTCAAATGACGTGGCGCGCCAAGTCAAGTCAAGGACCAATAAAATCATGCCACGAAGTCCCTCAAATTGGAGCTAAATGTTCAAGTCACTGAGCTCTTCAAATACGAGCCAAATCTTCAAGTTGCAAACCTCTTCGAATGTGAGCTGAATCTTCAAGTTGCAAAGCTACGCAAATTTGAGCTAAATTCTCAAGTTACAACGCTCGTCAAAATTGAGCAGAGTCTTAAAGTTACAAAAGCTCCTTCTTTAAGTTGAATACTCCTGGCCTGCACGAGTTTAAACTGTGTACGGCCCAAAAAAAAAAAAAAAAAAAGTCCATATTCCTGCGAAAAACTCGTAGTTGAAGCTTAAAATCCAAGTCAAGTCAAGGACCAATAAAATCATGCCACGTGCATAAGTGACGCAGCGTGTCAAGTCAATAGAAGAACCAATCAAATGTCGCCAAGTGTTCAAATGACATGGTTCAACCGCATAAAAAAAAAAATTAGGAAAAATTTGTAACGACTAATCTTTCGTTCCTGAAAATAATAATCAAGACAAGAAAAATAGCGACAAAGAATAATATTTGATTTCAAGAATTTGTGCGGGGGTTACAATCTTTATGAAATCTTAAATAAAAAGATGTAATCCTCTGATTCTTCTCCTCACGATACGACCGTCAATCAAGGGCTTTGCTTGTTCTTGAATGGACAGATCACTTGTTGTTGATATTTCACTACGAATGCGGAGCCGAGCTTTAATCACAAACGTAGATGTATGGAAACTTGCGGCTCACCACTTGGAGCGAAGACTTCTTAGTATGCGGAAGACTTGCGGCTGAGAGCTTCTTTATGTATTTTTTTTTTTTTTTTTTTTTTTTTTTTTTTTTTTGGCTCTGTGAAGACCCCTCTTTATAGTTGCAGGGGAGAGCTAGGGTTTGTATATGATTGGTTGAACCATGTCATTTGAACACTTGGCGACATTTGATTGGTTCTTCTATTGACTTGACACGTCCGCGTCACTTATGCACGTGGCATGATTTTATTGGTCCTTGACTTGACTTGGCGCGCCACGTCATTTGACATGTGGCATGGACCTTGGGCTAATAGAGTGGGCTCGTCATGCGAAGTCCGACAAGATAGACTAGCCCAATTGAATTGGTGTTTCAATTAAATCCATACATGTTGGATTTAAGCAATAAATCCGATTATGTTAGCCCATAATATTTGTTCGGACCAATACACTTAGAATTTAGAATATGATCCAAATTAAATTGTGGATTTAAGTTCGACTAAATTTCAGTGTCTACAAATTCCCCCTGCTTCAAGGCTTGTTGAGGTGCATGACTTGTCGAACCTTTAAAGACGAGACTTGAAGCATTCGTGCGGCAAACTTTTTTTTTACTCCATGTAGTTGATTTCTTTTTTGCAAAATATTTGAGACTTGACAATAACTCGGTCAAGTTCTTTGATGGCACCGCAATTTGATCGTCGGAATTTTTAGGTGGTGGCATTCTCTAATTTGCAAGAGGTCCACTCGACTTTCGATCATTTGCCAACTCATTTCGCACTTTGAGGCGTTTCCAGTTGATGGGAAATATCGTATGGTACTCCTTGCCATTTGATAGCTGAGGAAATCAAGTTCTTTATCAGCAAATGTTATCAAGACTTAAGAAGTATCATAATTTTGTTTTGGGTCATAAACTACACAACGGGCAAAATCTGTATTAAGATAAATCCCTGTAGCTTCCTTTCTTTTGTTTTTTTTTTGTTTTTTTTTTTAACTCTTGCTAGTTTAGGCTAGCTCAAGTTATGATTTCTTTTCAAACAACCCATTTTTCAAGCAGCCAACACGTCCATATTTTCATAACTAGCTCAAGTTATGATTCCTTTTCAAACAGCCCCATTTTTTTTTAGCAGCCAATACGTCCATATTTTCATGCTTCCCATATTTTCCGTACTTTCCAAACTTTCCATATTTGCATGGTATTTTTGTTATTTTCTTAGGAGAACATATGAAATTTCCATAAGTTCAAACTTTCCATGTATAAACTTAACCTTTCCATAATTTGGTTCCAACTAGTACAAGGATTTCTTTGTGTTTGACATCTATAAATATCCTGCCTTCTCATGGTGGCTGGGCATCAATTTGTAGCATCGTCGAGTTGGTTCGAACCCGTCGCTCTATCAGGTAATTTTCCTTCAATATGAATTTTCGTCACTTTCTTCGCAGCTCTACATGTCTCGTGGTAGAAAATCCATATCTCGATTTAGGAACGTCGAAATCATGATCCGCTTGATGTTTCGGAAACTAGACTCATAGAGCTATGTCATACGCGGAAACCACGACCAAATTGCTTATATATTTACTCAGATATTGATCGAGAATCAGACCTTCAGTTCTGGTTCGCTGGTTCATTAGTTTTGTGTGTCCTGAAAAAATCTTATATCTTGACTTAGGAACATCGCAATCACGAACGGTTTGTGGCGTCGGAAAGAAGACTCATAGAGCTACGTCATATACGAAAACCACAATCAAATTGCTTCTATATTGGCTCAAGGTATATTTTTTTTAATCAGCCACAGAATCTGATTTTGCTTTCTTGGCTTTGGACAATGCTCTACGAAACTTACTTGTCCCTTTTTTTTTTATTTCTTTTGCAGGTCTTTGGGCGCATCTGTACGGCTTTAACTTTGAACAAAGATGATGCACTTTCGTGACCGCGATACGCAGCATCCTCATCTAGAGATAGTGAGCGACGAACGAAATTCGAACGCCAAAGTCCTTGCCTTGGAGGTTCAACCTCCAGTGATCGGTGCCTTCTCACTTGACGGAGAGCTTTCTATGCTTCATCTTGCTGAATGGTCTAAAAAGGAGACCAAAGACGTCATGAGCAACTTCTCAGGCAAGGCCACTGTTATGGACGTCCCTCGGTTGAAGTCCGCAATTCATCGAGACGTCCCGTCTACCGAATCTTCTCATCCCAAAGGATGTTTCGAAAGAATTGGAGTGTTCCGCCTTCGTATTTGGTGACGTTTGCTACTTGAGTTCTTGACAACGGTCCAATGCACATGCCGAAGACGACGAAGCATAAGTTACAGAGAGATTGATATTCAAGATCGGACTATTGGCTCCAAGATAAAGCTTCATGATATTGGGGCTCACCATGCAAACTAGATTGTCGTACTTCAATCCATATCCATCATGCCAAATTGAAGCGTCGTGCCAATGGCACCGATTCGTATAGAACCAAGAAGCTTAGTGCAGTTCACACCGTGGGCGTCGATTCGTTTAGAGTCAAGAAGCTTCGTGCAATTGGCATCATGGGCTCCATCATCCTTTTTTTCTTTTGCAGATTTATGAGAAAGTGCAAAATGTCTCGATATCATACCAAGAAGATGCAACAGATGGTCGTTCGATTAGCGAGGAACTACTTCGCGTGTCCTCTCTTGTGGCTCGGCGAGAAAGAGGCGTGGAGTGACCGTATTTCATCTTTGGAGAGTGAGCAACCGTATTCCATAATTGGAGACACATCGACCGTATTCCATCATTGGCGAACATCGACCGTATTCCATCATTAGAGACATATCTCACATCGACCGTATTCCATCTTTGGCGTGCTAGCATATGGCGCATCTCCGCAAATATTTCTTGGTGTAGGAGCGATGAAATCATAAGATGCTTGTCTCTAAAAATTTAGATATTGGAGGGATGTTTTGTGGCGTAAATCATTCCGGATTAGCTATAGAAACTTCTTGAATTTGGTCCGAGCGTCCGTCGTATCGCTTTCTTTCCAAACGGCTTGTGCACTTGTTCCATAAAATTCATAACTTGAGCTCGGAGATTTCAAATTATGCACCGCTTGATCCTTTGAAGCTCGAACTACAACTATGTGGAATATGGAGACATAATGCACGTTAGATTCGACTTCAACAAGTTTTTGTAGTGACGTCACCATTTGAAGAAATAACGCACACTTGATTAAGGCACTTCAGACAAGTTGATCACAATCCTTGGCTTTAATTGCTTTCACCATAAATCCTTTGTATAGGATGATGTACATATAGTTTCATCCCATTTTTTTTTTTAATCATTGATGTACCAAAATCCATCAGAATTGAGGCAATAAAATATCTTGTACACTTCGATGCAATTTGTTTCTTTTCTTTTGCAATGTATGTCTTTGTATTTGAAAGAATTAATGTGATGCTGAACATTAATTTTGGTCACCACATCATGTCATGCCTTCTTTTTATTAAACTTATGCGACTGAACTTAGAATAATACTCTAAGCGCCTACGTACCTCGGTGAAGAGGATCAAGTCATTTCGTAGTTCCGAAAAAGAAGAGTTTTTTTTTCCTAACTTTTTCCTAGGCCACCCCTTTCGAGGTTTTCAACCTAGAGGACTTTTTTGTTTGTCCTAAATTTTGCCTAGGTCGCCTCTTTCGAGGTTTTCAACCTAGCGGACTTTTTTTTTTTTTTTTTTTTTGGGGCCGTACACAGTTTAAACTCGTGCGGGCCAGGAGTATTCAACTTAAAGAAGGAGCTTTTGTAACTTTAAGACTATGCTCAATTTTGACGAGCTTTGTAACTTGAGAATTTAGCTCAAATTTGCGTAGCTTTGCAACTTGAAGATTCAGCTCACATTCGAAGAGGTTTGCAACTTGAAGATTTGGCTCGTATTTGAAGAGCTCAGTGACTTGAACATTTAGCTCCAATTTGAGGGACTTCGTGACTTGAAGATTTACTCGAATTTGAAGAGCTCAAATTTGAAACTTGAAGCCTTTTCTTGAATTTGAGGAGCGTCACAACTTGTGGATTTAGCTTGAATTTAAAAAAATCTTCATGACTTGCAGATTTTCTTGAATATGATGAGCTTTGTGACATGCAGTTTAAGCTCGTGTGTCAAGGAGCATTTCAACTTGTAGATTTTGATCGAATTTGATGAGCTTTGTGACATACGGTTTAGGCTCTTTGTGTCAAGGAGCATTTCAACTTGCAGTTTATGCTCATGCATCGAGGAGCATTTCAACTTGCAGTTTAGGCTCTTGCGTCGAGGAGCGTTTCAACTTGCAGTTTAGGCTCTTGCGTTACGGAGCGTTTCAACTTGCAGTTTAGGCTCTTGCGTTAAGGAGCGTTGTAACATACATGGACTCTTCTATTTCATCTTCGGATTCAAACTTGCCCCCACTTATGGAAGTCTTCATATCTTCATCTTCGTGAGGCTCGCGGACGCAACAATTGATCTCTACTTGTATCAATGCTTAATTTTATATCATGCGCACGAGTTGCCAACTCTTCAAATGTTTTGGGCCTTATTCCTTGCAAGATGTAACGAAGACCCCAATGCATACCTTGGATGCACATTTCGATCCCAGAAGTTTCACTAAGGCGATCTTTGCAGTTAAGGCTCAAGCTCCTCCGAATGATTGATGAAGTCAACAACTTTCTCACCCTTTATCCGGCGGGAATTTGTAAGCTACTATCACGCTCAATAACGCGCCTTGTCTTTGTGAAGCGGTTAAGAAATTCTTGCTCTAGTTGCTCCCACCTATCAATGGAACTAGGTTCGAGGTCTATGTACCAATCGAAGGCATTCCCTTTGAGGATCGAACAAATTGCTTGACAAGGTAATCATCATATGTTCCGGATTATTGCAAGTTTCAACGAAGTGTGCTATGTGTTGTTTTGGATTCCCTTGCTCGTCGAATTGCGCAACTTAGGAGGTTGATAGCCGGCGAGGCATCTTCAACTTATCAATCCTTCGCGTATAAGGCTTTGCATATGTAAGAGAAGATTTGGGTGCGGGCTCAAATTTATCCTTGATAGCCTCGATGATGAAGTCCTTCAACTGGCGGGAATTAGACCTTCGGCGGGGTCTTGGACCTTCTCGATCGTTGTTGCTTGTTTTGCGAGAGGACTCTTCTTCCTCTTGTGTTTCATGAAGCTTCACGGTGCTTGGGTAGATTCTCCTTCGCCATGCTCTCCAATTTATTTGTTAACTTGGTGATTTTAGCATCTTGGTCTTTAACATACTTCGATAGGCTTTCAACTGCTTTCGTCAAATTTTCAAGTTGTTATTCTATCGTTGAAGCATTAGTCATCATTGCATGCACCACCATCGTAGGTGATGGAGAAAAACATGGATTTTCGCTAACATATGATGCGAACATGTTATGCGGAGTAGATCCAGTGCTTAAGACATCATCATCGACTTGCGTGAAGGATTTCTTGGACTTAGATAAACTAAGTTGGGCAAGAACCCTCTCTACCATTTTGGCGACATCCTCGCCTTTTTCTATGGTGTTTGCGGGAGATCTCATGCCTTTTGAAGAAGAACCAAAGACGACAGCAGATTCGGCTTGGTTGACCGTGCTTGTAACATCTAGGATGTTTTCCACGTTCTTTGGATCCGCAATTTTTTGCGGATGCGGATTTCGGTTGACGGGAAGCCATCTTAGCTTCCTTTGGAGAGAAGAGATAACATCCCAGGGCGTGCCAAATTTGTAACGATGTTTTCCAAAAAATAATAATCAACAAGAAAAATAAATACGAATAAATTTGATTTCAAGAATTTGTGCGGGGTCCTTTATGATAATTGTAATCCTCGGACTTCGGATTTCGAGTCTTTGCCTTCTTGGAAGCCATCTTAGTGTTTTTGAACTTCAACTATTGGAGAGAAGAGATTTAGTAGAAGTTTTTTATAGTTGTCCCAGGAACCATGTCATTTGAACACTTGGCAAATTTGTAACGACTAATGGCTGATTTTATTTCCTTGACTTGAAAATAATAATCTAAGACAAAGAAAAATAGCGATTAAATCCATACATGTTGGATTTAAGAATAAATATTTGTTAGATTTTTGATTTCAAGAATTTAGAATATGATCCAAATTAATTTGTGGGTCTACAAATCTTTATGAAATCTTAAATAAAAATATGTTAAATCTTTATCGATTCTTCTCCTCACGATACGACCTTGTTCTTGAATGGACAATCACTTGTTGTTGATATTTCTTTGCTTGTTCATATACTACTAGCATGAATAGAATCTAAAGGAAGGCGATACAATTGCATCAAAGCTACTTATCTTGAAGAGTTGTTGTTGATATTATATATATATAGGAACACTACGAATGCATATATCTTCACGCAGCCGAGCTTTAATCACAAACACATGTGACGTAGATCTAAGATGTACAACGACATGGGAAACCTGCGAAATACAACAACATATACACATGTCAAAAGGTTATACCACGAAAGTCAAGAAGCACATAGTGAGTAGATACCCTGCCCAAGCGATCTCCGAAACGACTGCCTCGTACACTATGCGTGCATTTAAACGACCCAAAGAAGACTGTAAAGCAGTAAATAAAATCATATAAGACTTGCGGCATATGATTTGTATCGTTCTCGTATCAATATCAAAACAAATTTTATAATCAAGGCTACATAATATTGTATTTATTTTTTTTTTAGTAAGGGACTCGGTAATAAGGAATATGACCCACATCATTATCATATCATCATATCATCATATCATCATATATATATATATAACGTGTCCCGCCCTCTGACAGTGAGGGACTCGGTGAATAGTATAATAGTTGTGCGCACGAGAACGTATCCGGGACTCGGAAGGATATGTCGAACCACATATATATAAAACATCTTTGAGACTCAATGAATCTAAATCAATTCTCGACGTTAGACACATCTCATGAAAATCACATTTATGCATTCCTTTTAAAAGAAATAAGAACTCTTGTATATCACGTACTAGTCAATCATGTAATAAGTACTCATAACTTGACTATCCCAACATTTTCAACATTAAGAACGAATAACAATCACATGTCATACTAAGAATTAGAGAGTGGAGTCACCCGATCGACATTATACCTTATGTACGTCTAGGACATACCATAAAGAAAGGAATAGGTTTTGCGTACCTTTAGCGTTTAGTCGTAATAACTTGTACTTGCTGCCCAACAATACTTAGCCTATATCAAGATATCAAGGGCTATAATTAGTATACAAGGTATTTCAATACGCGACGCTCACAATCCCTTTCAAACATTTAGACGACATTCCGGCATTCAATTAGTGCTTACAATCTAATATTTCTACTCATTCTTTCTCATATCATTTCAAACTTGTTTAGCATGACTTAGGGGACTGTATCAGCTTGTATATCATCCATTCCAGTCCTAAAATCACAGCCAAACAGCACATACACAATGCCAATTCACTTGCATTAATGTTTGTTCAACAATTAACACATTACTTTCATTTCTATTCTTAAAACAGTCCACGGTACTGCTCATATCCATCAACAAGACTTGTTTCATTAACTCCTTAATTCACACACTCAACATAATACAATTACTATAATGTGCATAAAAACAACCATCCAAATTTGGCACAAAACAAGTACCAACTTAGAATTTTAACAACTTCATGATTTTCCACTCAACCACACCTTCAATCCAATTCCAATACAATGTACAAGAAGACCAACACAATCCCATTCAAATCTACAACACATGGTTCATGCAAATTTCTAAGAAAACAAATAATCCTAACATGACAACATAAACCAATTTCTAAATTCTTAGTCCAACAAATGGTGGCATGCATTTATTTCAACAATACAAGCAAAATGAACCCACCATTGCCTCACCAAGCTCACGGCTCACTCTCAATTTCAACCACAACAACAATCCAACAACAACATGCAAATCACCACACAACAAAGAAAATGGTTATCCTTACCTTGATGTAACCTTGGCCAACAATGCTTCTTCCCAACATCTACTACACGTCCTTATACACTTGAGAGGATTCAATTTGCTTGAAAAATGATTTTTTTGGATCAAAATAGGCAATCTTTCCGGCTTGGCCGAGACCTCTCTCTCTGTCTAAGTTTTCTATACTTTGTGTTGATGAAATGAGCTTCTAATAGCATTGTGAATCAGCTATATCCCTTATATAGGAAGTCTATGTGTGGACATGTGTCCCACTCACATTGAATGTCAACCTGTCAATTAGACTTATTAATGACACAATTAGGCTCTTAATCTCACTTAGTCATATAATCTTGGTCAATTAATCCTTATTCTCCAATAATATTCTTATACCAAACGAAATCCATAAGCCACTTGCATCGAAACGAAATCGGAAGGTAAAAACCACTCACAAAACAATGTCGTCCTTAACTTGTCGTACTTAGCTTTATAATGTCCCAACGTAAAGATACGGGACATAACAACTACGAATGCGGAGCCGAGCTTTAATCACAAACGTAGATGTATGGAAACTTGCGGCTCACCACTTGAGAAGACTTCTTTATGTATTTTTTTGTTTTTTTTTTTTTGTTTTTTTGGCTCTGTGAAGACCCCTCTTTATAGTTGCAGGGGAGAGCTAGGGTTTGTATATGATTGGTTGAACCATGTCATTTGAACACTTGGCGACATTTGATTGGTTCTTCTATTGACTTGACACGCTACGTCACTTATGCACGTGGCATGATTTTATTGGTCCTTGACTTGACTTGGCGCGCCACGTCATTTGACATGTGGCATGGACCTTGGGCTAATAGAGTGGGCTCATCATGTGAAGTCCGACAAGATAGACTAGCCCAATTGAATTGATGTTTCAATTAAATCCATACATGTTGAATTTAAGCAATAAATCCGATTATGTTAGCCCATAATATTTGTTCGGACCAATACACTTAGAATTTAGAATATGATCCAAATTAATTTGTGGATTTAAGTTCGACTAAATTTCAGTGTCTACAATAACTAACGCAAATTAATTTTTATTTTATTTTACAAATTCGTAGATCTAAATGTTACACTTTTTTGGTTCACAAACTTTTGGATTCACTAATTGTAAAATAAAAGAAGTATCTGACAATTTGTGTCAGTACGTAGTTGTATCAGGTACAAAGTAAAAAAAAAAAATTGTTAATATTATACAGGAAGAAACATGAATTTGAGATGAAACAAATAAAAGACATTCAATTTAAAATTCAAATATTAATATTAAAGTTTAAATTATATATATTGTCCATGTAAAAAATTTAAAAAATTACTTGTGCACTTTTTGTGGATGAAATTTTCTTCGTTTTCGATTAGGGTAGTCATGTGTCTTATCAGCGTAGGGAAGGGGTCACCCAAAGAATAAAATGTGCGTGCAAAATTAAGGTATGGGCCTTCCTTCCTTGGCTGCCACTTGCCAGTATTAAAAAGGCAAAAGACATAAGTTCACATTTAAACTATACCCCAAAAGTCATTTTCACACTTAAACTATACGGGCGACCTATTACACACCTAATATATGAAAAAGTGATATTATTTAACCCCTGAGAGCTGATGTGGCATAAAATATAAAAATAATTTTAAAAGGGGCGCGTTTTGTTGATATATTTTTTTTTTGGCTAAATATACATATTTTAGGCTCCCCCCCCCCTCCCTCCCCCCACGCCCCTCTTCTTCATCTTCACAACATCACTGCCACACCAGACCACCCCCACCAGCCAAAACCTTCATATTTTTCATTTAACCACCACATCCCAACCCCTCCTCCACCCTCACGCCACCTCCACCTCCCGGCGCCTTCATATTAAATATACATATTTCACCACCGCCATGCCCCTCGTTTTCTTCTTCACTTCCACCTGCGCCGGAGCTCCGACGAGCTCGTCTCCAGCATTTACTATTTCTGTTTTTTTTTTCCACCATGAACATTCTAAGAGAAAGAAGATTAGAATGAGAGATTGGAATGTGGTAGAAGATTGACGGTGGGTGATCTGGGGGCTGGCGGGCGGTAGTGAAGAAGCGGCGGTGCGTAAATGAAGAAGGAGGATTTAGGGGTTGGGGGAGCCGCGTGACGCGGGGGCACAAAAAACGAAGAAGAAGGGGTCCGGGAGGTGGGGCGGCGTGATGCGGGCGCTGGCCGCGTGGTGTAAAGGATTTGGGGGGGGGGGTAGCGTGAAGGTGGAAGGGAAAGTAGCGTGAAGGTGGAAGGGAAGGGCGGGGTGGGGGGGGGGGGGGGGGGGGTGTGTGTGAAATGAAAAAGAAGAGGGAAAATTAGTTTTTAAAATTTTTAATTTTGTTAATAAAGTAAAAAAAAAAAGCAAAATAAATAAAATAAATAAATAAAAGAAAAATAGTGAAAGAATAAATGACGTGTTGATGATGTGTCACGCGCGTGTGGTACACTTCCACACCCGAGACTGGTTATATGTGCATCAGGGGTTAAATAATATCACTTTTTCATATATTAGGTGTGTAATAGGTCGCCCGTATAGTTTAAGTGTGAAAATGACTTTTGGGGTATAGTTTAAGTGTGAACTTATGTCTTTTGCCGTATTAAAAATGATTAATTATCATGAAACAACAAATTAAACCATCCGTCATTTCTCTTAGGCTTTTCCCTACTCTGACGTCAAGAGGAGGAGATCCATTAAACCCATGGACATGGAATTAAAACTATAATAATACACATAGAAAACATGAAATTAACTACCAAAATTTGTCGATAATCTCCAGCTAACCCATCGCTAAATAGTAATCCCCAACTAAACTGTCGCTAAGTAGATTCTAGCTAATTGAATTTTCTTATAATCTATCAATAATCCGTAGCTAAATTGGATTAGCGTGAAACGTTTGTTGTTTAGCTACAAAATTTTGTTCATCGCTAATTCCTTACTTTCTAGTAGTAATAAAAGAAAATAAAAAGAAAAAGGGATGCGCACACAAATGATAATTTGTGACGGATGCTTATATCTACGCTCGTTGCCACAAAATTATATTTGGGGTGTCCGTCGGTTGATTTTCTCTATTTTTTTTATAGCATTTTGATTTGGTATATTCCACGTTCAGTATTTTAAAATGCTATATATCAATATCATATTTAATCAAATTCAATCTTCAATATTTTTCTTTCAATTTTGATATATTCAATTCGGTAACTCCGATTTGTTCGATTTGGATAACAAATTGTAATTTTTATTTGTCTAAACTACTCTTTAGCTGTGATACTTTGGATTTTAGTTCGATATATATCAAATTATGCAAATTCCTACAATTCTACTCTTATTTCTTCTATATTCATTGTATATCTTGAAATTCTGAGATTGTGTGCATCTGACAATAATGTTCAGATTCTCGTCTGAAACTTCTACTCTATAACAAACACCGTCAATTAGAAAGAGAAACTTCACCTTCTCTCTTACTTTTCATATCTAATTTTATGACCGCTGCTAGCCGTTATTACTGCTTTTGCTCAATCTCTGCCATTGATGGGGGCCGCTGGCTGGTGGACCACCGTCAATACAACCCCTATCCGATAATAATACCTCTATTGTTTCACCGATAGTAGGTCTCCCTACTAGATCCTGTGCAACTACACTATCAGAAACAACAAACAACTCCAATCCCACAAATCGAAATAACCAACCTGCAATTGCTAGACGAACTGCTCACAATGGGATGCCTGCTTTGATTTTCAAAACAAGAGATTACTATGCAATGATCGCAAACCTTTGTAGAAGAACAGTGGTTGGACGATTCCTGAAATCAAGACCCCAAATTGACACAATTATGTCGAAATTCTCTGAAGATTTTTCTTCGAAAGGTACTGTCAATATTGGGGCTTTCGACAATTTCAACATCTTCTTGATGCTCAACAATGATAATGATTTCAATGTATATTAGTATACAAGAGGCTGACTGAAATTGATGGTTATCAAATCTAGCTACAGAGATGGACTCCGAATTTCAAGCCGGAGGAAGCTATCCCAATTGTTCCAGTGTGGGTGCTACTTCCAGGTTTGCCCTTTCACTTGCATAGTTGACCTTATATAAAACAAATCGCTAGTGAAGTAGGTACTCCCATAGAACTTGATATAGCTACTAAAAATATGAATCGGCCAAGTATGGCAAAGGTAAGATTGGAGATAGACTTAATGAAACCTCTAATTCATAGTGTGTGGGTTGGAACTGAGGATGAGAAAATTCTCCTTTAAAAGGACATGCGCAAAATATTGAATATAAGAAAATACCCAAATATTGCAAACTTTGTAGGAAATTGGATCATGCTATGATGGATTGTATAGTTCTGCAAAAGATAAGAGAGAATGAAAAAAAGGAAGCAGAAAGAATCAGACAACATATTAATCCTCCTAAAAAAATTATAAACAAACCTGAAAAGGTGATAGAAAAACCTGAGAAACAGGACACTAATTAGGGGTGTACAAAGAAAACCGATAAACCGCACCAAACTGATAACTCCAGTCGAATCGAGAAAAAAACCCGACTAGTGGTTTGGTTTGACTTGGTTTGCTATTGGACAAAAAAACCCGACCATAATTGGTTTGGTTTGGTTTTAACTAAAAAAAAAAAAGTCAACCGACCCAAACCAACCCGACATTACATATATATAATTTTTAAAAATAGTTTATACATAAAAATATTTTTTTGTAATGTAATTTATTATTATTTCCTAAACTTTTTCATAGTTTTTTATCTTTTAACATATTATTTCAAGCTTGGACGTAGAATTTTGAATGATTCAAATTTTATAACTTGCAGATATTAGTAACTCAAATAAAGCTCAAACCAAAACCAAATCAATATTATGCTAAACAAAAAAAAAATTAATTCTAACACTAGGAAATAGGAATGACAATAATGTTGGATATCTATTCTTTGGTTTTGCATTGTTTAGACAGTGAAAATATATAACTTAATTTTAGTTTTTCTTTAATATTTAGTCATGCAATTAATACTTATTAGTCATACTTAAGTCAACATGCTTAGCACTTTTAGGTTACGGTCATCTTCATTATGGCTTATTAATTAGCAATTTTTATTATGCGATTTCATAACTTTTTGTTGTTGAATAATTTAATACAATGTATTTACTCATCTCACATTTTGTGTTATTTTCTTAAAAAATATTTTAATTAGATATTTGCATCTTAGTAGAACTAAAGAAATATTTGAAGCACAAGTTATGTTTTGTATAAAGACATTACCAAAAAAATTCGAAAAATTCGAGAAAACCAAAAAAACCCTAGAAAATTCGAGGTTGGAAAACCTGACTTTTGTTGGTTTGGTTTGGTTTATAGATTTAAAAACCTGACAAAATTGGTTTGATTTGGCATTTGAAAAACCTGAACCAACCCGGTCCATGTACACCCCTAACACTAATGATAGAGGAAGGAATAAACATGTGGTAGCTGATATCAACAAAAGAAGAACAAGGAGAAAGAGTGAACCTCCAAAAAAGTTTAAGCCTATTGGAGCCATTTTTGGGATTGATAAACCATGGTCAACATCATAAACCAATCAGAACAAGGAGAACACTCAAGTAGGGAACAATGATGTTTCTACCAATAATACCAAGGATACATTGGTGCAAAGCAACCAAATCGACAAAGATCCAGAAGGCAGTAAAGGAAAAATATTACAAAGTCAAGAATTGCCTTTACTGAATGATGGAAATGTTGAGGATCAAATTTACAAAGAGCAAGATATAGTAAAGAGTTTACAAGTTCATAAAAAACAAATGGAGGCTACTGGCAGAAAAGTCATAGAGATTAAAGATCATAATGAGCTACAAGTTGAACTATTTGGAGGGAAATGGAAAGAATCAGGAAGCAAAAAATCCAAGCAGAAATCAGGAAAGAATAATGATAGTGCAAGCAAAAAAAGGGATAAAAATGCCAAAAATATATGTGCTAACACTATTATTACACAAAATACTTTTGATGAACTCATGGAGGAAGTTGATGTTGCTATTGCTTGTAACAGCAAAGATAATACTGAACAAAGAAGAGAAATCGGGAATACTGGCAGTAATGAAGGTGATTTTGAAAAAACAAGATGATTGGGCCAATAGATCATCCACTGAAGAAGAAAACACCTCTGATGAATCATCAAAATATGAAGAAAGTGAAGAAAAGGAACATGAGGAATAGGACAGTGAACGAGAGGTGAGATCAAAAGCAAAAGAGAAGCAGGTTTCTATTAAAAAAGAAATCAAATCCCCTATAAAGGGTCAGAGAAAAAAGACTGAAGTGGTGTGCAGAGATTCTCCAATTACAAGAAAACAAAGATTGAAATTACAGAACCCGTCAACATCCTATCAGAATGATTAAAGTGTTGGATATAAAGGAGTAGATTATGTGTTTATTGGTTATTCTCAGACCAAAGAAAGCTTATAGATTCTTAAATCTTGAGACTCTAAGTCCTCACACAATTATTGAATCCTTACATGCTAACTTTTTTGAGCATATATTTCCTAAGGAAAAAAAAATCTTTAGGACAAGATGCAAGTTCTTTTTCTTTTACATCTCCTCTTAAAAGGAAAACAATTGAGTCCGTGAAGAAAGCCATCCGAGGCGCGAAGATAAGATCGAGCCCCCCAAAGAACTTTGGACCGATTTTCAAGTTTGTTTGGTTGAAAAAGATCCCGAAAGTTATCTTTGAAGGATCTTCCCATGATGCTCCTTTCCGGCGTGAAGCTATTGATGATGAAATGCATTCTATCATGTCAAATAATACATGGATTTTATCGTAGCTTCATGTGTAAACCTATTGGTTGTAGATGGATTTTTAGGAAGAAATTAAAATCGATGGTACTATAGATAAGTACAAAGCTCGCTTGGTAGCAAAAGGTTTTACTCAAATGAAAGATATTGATTATTTTGATACCTTTGCACCTGTAGCTCGGATGACATCTATTCAGCTCTTAATTGTTTTAGCAACAATTCATAATATGATAATTCATCAAATGGATGTGAAGACTGCATTTTTGAATGGAGATCTAGATGACAAAGTTTATAGGAAACAACCAGAGGGGTTTATCATTCCTGGTCAGGAACATAAAGTTTGTAAGCTACTTAAATCTCTTTATGGATTAAAACAAGCTCCAAAGCAATGGCATGAGAAATTTAGAAAGGCCATGATTTCTAATGGCTACTCAATCAATGGTGGCGATATATGCATATTCAGTAAATTTCAAGAAAATTAAGTTATAATCCGTCGTATGTGGATGACATGTTGATTTTGAACCGATATTGAAAGAGTTAAAGAAACAAAATCATTTCTTGCTTCTCGGTTGAAATGAAGGATCTTGGAGAAGTCCGATGTAATTTTGGGCATTAAAATTGTGAGATCCGCTAATGGTTTGACTCTTACTCAAGCAAGTTATAGTGAGAAAGTTCTGAAGAGGTTTGGTCATTTTGATGACAAGCCTGCTCCTACACCATTTGATCCTAGCATCAAACTAGTGCGAAACTCTAGTGGCGTTCTTGATCAATTGACTTATTCTCATATTGTTGGGGGTCTTATGTATGCCATGCATTGTACCAGGCCAGATATTGGTTATGCAGTAGGAACTTTGAGCAAGTTTACTAGTAACCCCGGAGTTGAACATTGGAATGCCTTAATTCATGTTTTAAGGTATCTAAAGGGCACGATTAATGTTGGCCTACATTATTCTACCTTTCCAACAGTTATTGAAGGCTATAGTGATGCTACTTGAAATTTTGATCCAAATGACTCTAAATCTATTACTGCTTGGATTTTCACTTTGGCTGGAGGCAGTAATCTCTTGCAAATCAAAGAAGCGGACATGTATTACTCACTCAACCATGGAGTCAGAATTTATAGCTATGTCTTTTGCTGGAGAAGAAGCTGACTGGCTTTGAAGTATGCTGATAGATATTCCTATGTGGAGTAAGCCAATGCCACCTTTGACTATCTATTGTGATAATAAAGTTGCTATTTTTCGGGCTTCAAGTGATTGTTACAATGGCAAATCGAGGCAAGTTCGTCTCAAACACAATCATGTGAGAAGACTATTGGAGGATGGCATAATATCGCTTCAATATGTGAAGTCCAGATTTAATCTGGCAGATCCTTTGTCTAAAGGGTTAGGCCAAGAGTTAGTAATGGAAACTTGTAAAGGGATAGGAATAAAGCTTGTTGTAAATTAATTGTACTTTATGGTAACCCTACCTAATGATGTAATCTTAGGTTCAAAGGGAAAAACAAGTAAAGTTACAATTGTGGAGCACATCAATAAAATTTTCATTTCTTCAAAGAGTGAGTAAATGTGCATAGGTGGAGATTCTATTCTGTTAATAAATCTATAAGACCGATATCGGTTGGAGTTAGTATGACGACTCTTGATAGATTTACCAATATTCCTACTGTAGAGTAGGATGAGATTATATTCTCTTAATAAGTCTATAAACCGGTATCGGTTGGAGTGTGTAAGAACCCTCTTGATAGATTTACCGACACTTTGCTCTAAAGGAGGATGAGATTAAATTCTCTTATTGAATTCAAGGGATCGTTTGGTCGGATTATGCAAACTTACTCTTGATGAATTCACCGCGCTAAGTGCGAAGTGAGGCCGCTTCAATAAGATTTTTTAACGAGGAAATCTTAAAGCACTTAGTTTAAAGGATTCGGGACACGTAGCCGTAGTGTCAAAGAATTACGATTTTCACCGAACATAGTAATGTGCTTGAAAATTTTTCTACTTCATTTAATGATCTACTCTTCAAGATTCGTTCACTAAGTAGTCAATGATTTAGAATGTATTCACTAGCTAATGGTTCAAGTCCAAAAGACACCATTATTGATGCATATTACTAGATTAATGTCTCAAAAAATATTTTCAAAATTTCTTGAAACAAGTGGGGGATTTTTAAGTTAATGTTTTAATTAATTTTGAAACATTTCATCTGATAAAGTTTTCCAAACTAAATGAATGTGAATTTGGAGATACATTCTTCATTTAGTATTTTACATTTTGGGTTCTTGAAAGTTACATGAAAGTTGCATGTATTTTAAGAAAAATTCATGAACCCATTTTAAATCCTATTTAATGAAAACTTTTATGTTATGTAATTTTTATCCTATAAATAGTTTGTTTCATTCTTTTGGAAAAGGAAGCACTTCAAGAAAACAATTTCCCCTAAAAACTTTAGAGAGACATTGATCAAAAGGTAAAATCACCAATTCAAGAATAGAAGAGCAACTTTCTTGAATGCTACTTATCGCGCTTTAGTTAATCACGAAGATAGAGTTGTTATTTATTTTTCCGTTTCGCTAAGTGGGAGAGACTCCAACTATCTTCAAGAACATCTTAACGTGCCTCTAAGCCAAGCAAGTTTATTTTGAATTTATTTTATTATTATCATCCTTGTTCTAACAGGTTAACGATTCCAACTCACTGATAGAAACAGTTTTAGCCATTTTCATATCGAATCTCATTTTTTGCAACAATATCATGGTTGATATTGATGCGATGATGCACGTTCTAGACTTGTAATTTATCCTGCTAAAATTAAACAAAAGTTCAAAATAAATAAATATACACGCATGCACACGGCACACGGCACACGCATACATTCCAATACAACATATACAGTGGATATATAATTGATGGCAATTAATAACACATGTAAAAAAATAGCACCTATTGCCACAAAATAGTGCCCCACTATTTGTTGTATCTTATGTGCCTTAATATCGTAAAACTACATCTGAAGATAATATTCTTTAATTTTTGTCCGACACTTCGATCTATTAATTAGATCAATGGCGGAATATCACCAGCCTCTTAAGTTTGTTAATAAATTTTATTTTGACATCCCAAGTTTGACCAATTAAGCACCTAACACATGATAAAGTGCTCATATTAGATACTTCCGACACAAAATTTAGAATTTTTTATATTCGTCCTCAAATGCATATTACATAGATAAGTTAACTTATATTCAGGTGTTCAATTGAAACATGTCATAGTTCAAATATCAATATAAAACTTAGCAACAAATTTAAGGGGTTGTCGATATATTCGGCCTACTTCTCAATCTCACCGGGAGAAGTCATGTCTGGAAAAAAAAAGAGTCTATTTCGTAGCTGCCTTTAGTTTGTGCCAAAATTTTGGGGAGTCCGGAACAAAAATGCCTTAAAAAAAATTGGTTTAATCAAAATACCCCAACAAAAAAAATAGTTACAAAAGTACCTTTAGCGCAGTAAAATACTGCGCTAAAGCACTTAACCGTAACGGTACCGTTAAGTGCTTTAGCGTAGTATTTTACTGCGTTATAGTGGTTGTCTTCTCTCACCTATAACGCAGTATTTTACTGCGCTATAACAATTATTCTCTCACCTATAGCGCAGTAAAATACTGCATACATGGAGGAGCGTGATAACGTTGATTGGGCGGCGTTACGCGCTTCATTAGGCACGATGAGCGGCCTGTGAGGAATTTAGAGGGACCCAGGATTCTTGACTTCTATGAGTTTTTGATCCCGGTTAGTATTTAAAATGCTTATTTGTTCATTTAAATTATTTATTTAAATATATATATGTTACTCATTATTTAGTAATATTTTATATTTTAGGATTCGGCGCCAGCGGGTCCACCAGAGCCACCCACTCAGGCGTTTTCTCATGGGTCTGTCGAGCCAGCGGTGTCTTCCCATATGACCACTGAGCCACAGGTAAGCTTTTTATTAAAATTTCTTTTATTCAACATAAGGTCAATATTTAATATATATATTTGATTATTTAAAGTACTTATTTTAAATAGGCCAAACCCATCGACAGACACCTGTGGTCGTCCACTTCTTTCACTTGAAAGACCTAAAGTGGCCCTTGTTCCATTTAGACACTTCAGGTAAGGTTCGACTGTGTCATTTAGACACTTTTTGCTGTGATCCGGCAACTTGGGTGAATTGCACACCAAATAGGCGCGTGAAGAGAGCTCCAAAAAAACAGATTTTTTTCTTTTTTTTTCTTTTTATTTCTTCTTCTTCATTCTTTTTTCTCTACCATCACCAAGCTTACTCCTTTAATGGAGGTCGATTTTCCGACTCAAATGCGGCCCATCGCTATTGCTTTGCCATTTCCACCACCCAACTGCTACACCTAATAATCAATCTACCAAAATTTCATTTCAACATTTGCTTCATTTGGATTCTTAAAAAAAAAAAACCAAATGGATAATTGACCCTTTGTTCTTAATATTCACCAAAATAGGATTAAACTTTTCTAATTTCAGCAACTTTTGGAAAACGTATCAATGGAAAACACAATATCAGACAATAATTCCCAAAAGAAAAGGGGTCAGATTCGTACGGAGAAAAAGATGGGTCATTGGAGCAATGAAAAAATGATGTTTGTGGTAAAATATTTATTTATAGTATATTAATGAAAAAGGAAATTTGTCTAAGTTTTTGAAGTTCTTCATAAACAAGGTAAAATATTTTTTGAATTTCATGATCCATCTCATTTGCAGGAATGCACCATTTTTGTTGCTAAGCTTTTGTCGCCAGATATGTTTAAGATATTCTCAATGCAAGAAGTAAGAGAGATTGTTGAGGAAGGTGGGTACGGTGAGGAAGACGATCGGATCTTGGGGGGGGGGGGGGGGGGAGGGGGCGAAAACGACGATGGAAATGGAGGGCTACGGAGGAGAAGACGACTGTGGAGCGTGGGGGTGGGCGGCCGGCAAGGTGGTGGGGTGGTGGCTGCTGGGTGGGATAAGGTATTTTTCTATTTTTTGAAATATTATTTTTTTCTCAAAATTTATTTTAATATTATTATTTGATCAAACGCCACATGTCCTAACTTAATTTGTCATTTTGCCACATCATCGGCGAGTGTGTTACACACATTTCACATATTTGGCTAATTGTGCAAAAAGTGTCTAAATGACACAGTCGAACCTTACCTGAAGTGTCTAAATGGAACAAGGGCTACTTTAGGTGCCCAAGTGAAAGATGTGGACGACCACAGGTGTCTGTCGATGGGTTTGGCCTTTTAAATATGTATGTTACTTATTATTTCGTTATTTTGATATTTTAGGATTCGGCGCCAGTGGGTCCACAGGAGCGACCCATTCAGGAGCATTCTCGTCAGCCTGCCGAGGCAAAGGTGTCTTCTCATGAGACTACCCGGCGCGTAAGTTTTTTACTTAAAACTACTTTTATTCAATATAAGGTATATATTTATTTAATTTTTATAACCTTTACTTGGACTTCGAACAAGGCATCTCGTGCGGAGACTACCTCATATTCACCACCACACCCATCGAGAGCCTACAGACCAATCTCAGGAGCCTACTGGCGCCCGTTGACACACACGTTTGATTAAATAAATAACGTTAATGTATTCAATATAAATAAGAAATGGTACTAATTATTATATACTTTTCGGGTTCATCCTTTGGCGCCTGAGGTGGCGACTCCCGACGAGCAAGAGGTCGAGTTTCCAGACCTAGCTCAGCTAAGGTTCTGAGCGTGCCAGCGGGAACAGATCCCAAGAAAAAGCACGTTCTAGTCAAGGGCACACGGGCCAGGGGAAGAGGAGATGCTCATGACTTGGAGCGCCCGGTTATTAAGAGGAAGAAGGACGATGGAGATGATGGCGAGGGCGGTGGGGATGGCATACGAGCCTTAGGCCTAGTGATAGTCTCCGCATACTACATGTGGGACCCATCCTCGATAGTGTATATACATTAGTGTTATAAAATTTATCTTAAATATTATATATTTTTTGCATATTTATAAATATTACACATCCTAAATTGATAAAAAAAAAAAAAAAAAAAAAAAAAGGTGACACGTTCGAAATAAAGTTAAGGATTAATTTAAAAATAAGACGAAACCCTAAAAGATAAATAACGTAAAGCTAATGACTACAAGTCTTCAAACAAAAAGGGACTTCGAGCACTTTTCAACCGCTAAAACGACAATCCAAAGTATTGCGTATTCTTTATGTATTGAGCCTATCTTATTGATTGTGCAAATATAAGTAGGGTTCTATATAAAATATTGAAGTTCCGGAGTCTCAAAGCATGATTAATATACCGCTAAACTACGTAAAAAGGAGTGAAAATGTAAGTTGGAAAATGGCGGACTACTATAAGCGCAAAGAAAGAAAATAATGCGCTATACATAAAACCCAACTATCTATAGCGCAGTAAAATACTGCGTTATAGGTGAGAGAAGACAATCACTATAGCGCAGTAAAATACTGCGCTAAAGCACTTAACGGTACCGTTACGGTTAAGTGCTTTAGCGCAGTAAAGGTACTTTTGTAACTATTTTTTTTGTTGGGGTATTTTGGTTCAAATAATTTTTTTTGAAGGCATTTTTGTTCCGGACCCAATTTTGGGGGGAGGGGGGGGGGTGTAATTTTGTTTTTTTTCCTTTTAAAACCTTTAGTTTGTGGCTCCTGAATCATCTATTTCTATTATTTTTCACGGCCACTGAATTTAACTTAAATAAAAAAAAGAAACACTTACCTTATTATCTTTATTTGATAAAAATTGGGTATAATGGAGAAACAATTTTTTTCACACACACATATATAGGGTCTTGCTAACCAACTTACTGCATGAAGGTAGTAGGTTATCATCCTCCTCATTTTTTATTTCCCTAAAATACCCCTAGAGCTAAACTATAGTATAATGGGTATTTGTCTTTTCCCCAATATTATTGCTTGAAAACGAAACCTTTGAGGAGAAAGAACAATTTCCAATTGATACCTCCCTCAGAAAGCATTCAGAACTCCATAATTTATAATTCATTCCGGGGTCGGGTCAAACTGTTGAATAGAAACGCCATTAATATAGTATAGTGCATAATAGATTACAAAACATAGTTCTATTTGGGGTCGAATTCTTCGTGTTACGTCAGTTTTGGCCAACTAAAGGGCCATTGTTTTGTCAAAGTTCAAAACTCGTTAAAGATTATACGACTCGTTGCAAGATACAGATTGAGGTATATTTTCACATTGAAGAGTTTCTTCTTCTTCTTTTTATTACTTCAATGAATATCATGGCTGATGATGCATGCGATGATGCACTTTTAGTAGACTTGTAATTTATCCTACTACTAAAACTAGTAAACTATTACTACTTTAAGTATTATGTGCAGCCCGGGCAGGTAGTGTCATTGTTGTGTCTCTCTCTTTCTTTGAACAAAATTATATTCTTTTTTAATATTTTACGTTTTATAATACTTGTCCAAATTCAAAGGAGTGAGCTCCAAGTGAAAGAAAGATAGGAGGGGAGGGAGAAAGTCAGTTGCAAGGATTCTACAACAATCATCAATCATCTTTGACTTTTCTTTCTTGTCTTTCTTCTTCGGTTTTAAAAATCAATTTCGTTGATCTTGGGATTGATTTTCAAAGCAAACAATATATATATATATATATATATATATAGTATTAACTATAAGTAGTTAATTCGTGTTAATATTTATGACCGTCGGTTTTTACGTACCACGCATTTCAAACTTCAAAGTCGTCATGTGTGTTGCGGTGTCACATTGGTATATATGAAAAATGTTATAGACTTGGAGCCTACAATGACGTTTTTATTACTGAAAAGAAAAGAAACCTGGAGAGACTCACACTTCGAACAATAAAGTAATATTCTAGAAAGTAGCTAGTAGCACCATATATAAGTAAGGTCTCGTATTTCAGCAGACAGGATGTCACAAGAATACCATTAGAGTACCTAATATTTTCATTGTCTCGCGATTTGGTCTTCCATATTTTTTTTATTATTATGAGTTTAAGTTCTATGTATTGTACTAGTAAGTCAATCTGAGAGGTAATTTTATTTAATAAGCATTGATTGATAATTTAGAATCAATTGTAAATAACTTGTTATAATGTATTATAATTTATATTAACAACATACTAGCTAATCTCATAAGTAGGGTTTGGAGATGATAGTGCGTATGCAAACCTTATCTCTACCTTGTGTAGATAGAGAGGGTTTTTTTTTGATAAACTCTCAGCTCAAGTAAGAGCCCGTTTGGATTGGCTTATAGGCAAAAATTTGTGCTAAGTTGGGTAGTCCCAACTTATTTTTTTTGGCTTATAAGCTCTATAAAAATCGTTAAGATAAACTAAGTTAAATTTTTTTTTTTTGATATTTTAAGCTCTTTTAAATTAAACAAAGCAAAAAAAAAGTAAAAAACTTTTATAATGAAGTAAGACCAAACAAACACAAACACAACATTTGTGAATATAATAAATCCTTCACGTAATATAATTTTATATCTTACTCTCCAAATGTAATAATCCCTCTATCTTAGGTTATGTTACAGTGAAGTGTGTGACTTAGCACGAATTTCAAGAACGAAAGACTTTGAAACTTATTGTCTAAAACAAAAAATAGACATTTAATTTGCATGATTAGACAAATCATTTCATTAATTAAGGGTAATGGGATGCTCCTGAGAAAGGGCGGGCTAATGATAGCGGTCAAACAGGACTAGCAGGCTTCTAGGCTGACAAGTTGAAAATAAGGTGCACAATGACATCTTAAACGAATTCACATTGGAATGGAGTCGAAAATGAAGAGTTTTATAAGGTATAGCTCTAACTTACATGGTAAGAAATATGATAGAGTATTTTTTTGGGATAAATTAAAAAGAAAAGTATGCCAGAAACTTAAACGGAGGGAGTATTAACCTTTCAGAATTTTGAATTTTGTTCCATCCATGAAACTATTACGAAAATTATAGATGCGCCCGAATCAATACTAGGGAACATATATATATATATATATATATATATAAGCAAAGCAATCAAGATATAAAGGATATATAATAATGTTCAGCACTAGTTTAATGCCCACAGTTTGAGTTCTATATGGTATGGCCACTCAATCTTCTTAAAAGTTACCACTTGGGGAAAGAGTGTTGGAAACTTCAGTTGCATAATATGAGGATGAAGAATTGACATATATAGTTGGTGCTGATATTAATTCTTCCTTGGTTATCTTCTCCCTGGCATTCTACCTAGCTAATCATTTCCTTTTCCCAAAGAAGATGCACCCAAAATTAAATATTTTGAAGTATTGTTGTGATTCCTGCTCATGGATGTTGATCTCTTCAAAGGAAAATATAAACATAACACGGTAAGATTAAATTCATTGTTTATTTCTAATTTCAACATTTATCCTACTACATAATTAACTTCATCTGTGTGAGCTCATTAACATTTTCCAAGCCTCAGGAGAAGGGTAGCCGAGGTCAATCGAAAACAGTCTCTCTAACCATGGATAAGGCTGCGTACATCGTACCCTCTCCAAACCCCACTTATGGAATTACTGGATTTGTCGTTGTTGTTGTCCTAACACACAATTCTTATTTATAAATTCATTTCAAAATTTAAATATCCTTTTCAACTCTTGATAGTTAAAAACATATAAATTCAGCTATGCTGTCAAACGCACTGCAAGTCACATACTCAACATAATTAAAGTTTAGCGTATATAGGTATAATAAACTATTGATTAAAATAAATGATGTTCTTAATCAATTTCTATACTTTTTTCAACTTCAAGTTCGAATTAATGTTATAAGGAGCCCAGGGTTCCCCCAGATCCGGACATTCTTTTTTTTTTTTTCATTCTCCGGTCTGGAGCGTGCACATTCATTGACCGGGGGGCATTTTCACCCCGTGGGCAGGTCAATTGGTCCAGAGGCATTCCGTCCCTTCTTTTTTCCGGGGGGCCACATGGGATTGGGCCTGGCTCTAATACCATGTCAAATTAGGCATTGAGCTTAACTCACACCACCAAAAGCTAGCCCAAAGGGAGGAGGATTACCCAAACCTTATAAGGAGTTCGGGGTTCTCGTCCGTCACTGATGTGATATATTCTCTTCATTATCCAAATGTTAAAGAAACAAGAGCTTAAAGCTTTTCTAAATTCATTATCATCATTATGTTCAATGGTAAATACGTATTCGTGCGGGGTGTTTATACCAAATCAATACAATTTATAATGGTATAATGAAGTGAAAATATACATTAATTGATCATTGTTAAGTAATATTTGTCTATGTTCTACCACATATCGTGCACACATTTGTTTAGTGTAAACATCCTATGCTAATAAATTTTTATCCGTTCAAATAGCTTGAAGAAAAAAATTCATCAATGCAGTTAATAAACGGATTAAAGCTGGCTCCGACGAGTATCCAACACATTTTTGTGTTTGATAAATGTTGGATAAAGACACAAGAATTAACTGGAATTGGCACTTAATTAAACTAGCCAAATACCTAGATTTTTCTCTTCTCTATAAAACGAATAAAATGATTGCTAGTATTTTAATTATAAGAAGTTCTTGATTAGATAAGTGATCGCTAGAAGTTATCTATTATCTATCCTCGTTTAGGATAGGAATAACCTTATAATACACTAGAAGGTCACTTCCAGGTCTAACACTTTACTATTGATTGCAAATTAAATAAACGAAAACAGTAGGGACGGCATAAAGAAAAACATTAACCATGCCATCTACAATTGTTTATCTGATAAGAGAGTGGACAACTCAATTCACTCTGTTTTTTGAAAAAAAGAACGATGGTCAAAGTACTGATGATGAGACAACTTAATTGACACTCTCAATTTGAATATTGATTCCTTAATTTTAAAATATAAAATTTATGTATTCAGAAACTATATACAAGACTGTGAAGTTGAGAAGATATTCAAGCCAATTCCTACTTAAAAGTGGAAAGAAATAAAATGAAACTTTTTTCTTTGTTGATTTTCGAGTGTTATTGAGATTTAGATCCTTTCTAGGAAAGGATTAGACCTAGTAGTATAAATACATGCTAGCTAGGATTTATTAAGTAGGACAGAACTTAGAACCTAAGAGTATTCAATCTTGTAACTTACTTTCTCCTTGATATTGATAAAAGTGTAGCGTTCTCATGGGTAGAATCACATCGATCCGAACCACGTTAATTAGTGTGTTTTTATCGTTTCTGCGCTAATAAAGACTACGACTCACAATCTTTTAACTAAATTTTATTTTAAGAAAATGAAAGCCAAATTGCAGCCAAAGAAAAATTGTTTGACTTCCTAAGCAGGGACTGAATACTGTAAAATGAAACTATTAATGGAGTATAAGAAGAAGAAAGCAATAGAGGGTTTCACTATAATCGAATCATGGTTTGTCTTTTGCTTTATGAGCTAGATATGTTATGTCATCTAGGCCCATATACTTCATATATATTGGGCTGCTTATTTTTGCTCTTCTTCCTCCCTTTATTTTGTGGGCATCAATATATCCTCCCCCAGACTTGAGTATAGCTTGACATTTAACCTCAATTTAGGGGAATGGTTTACAGAACCTAAATAAATGTGAAGTTACTATAAAAGTTCAAGTGTGAAAATGAAGGTGAAGTTACTATAATTCTAAAAGTTCAAGGTGAAAATTTACAACATGAAGTTAAGGGGATCTTTACATTTGGGAAGTGATATTCATGGATTAAAGAGGTCGGCCCTACTTTGCAGCCCAAAATCAATTCATGTACAGTCCTCGACATAGAAAGAGGACCGTTTTTTTATGTTGTAATCTTTCATCTAAAGTTGCAACAGTTAGACAGCATCGATTCAACTTTGACATAGTATGAGTAGTTGCACAAGCCTGTACTACCATAGATACAAGGTCATTTTCTAGCAAAATTGGTAAATGCAATCTAGATATTGGTATCATCTATGTTTGCCTTTGGTCATTACATATTGATGTTCTTCAAGCAACGGAGCTGAAGCTTGCGCCTTTGACATTTGGTTGGGATGCAAGCAGAGGTGAATTCAGAATTTCAAGAGGATGAGTTCACCTTTAAAAAAAAATAATTAAAGAAAAGATGCAAAAGTGCATTTAGTAGGATTCGATCCGACAACCTGAAGGGATTAAAGGTAGCACTTAGTCAGTGCTCCATTTGGTCTAGTTTGAGCATGTGTTCCTTTAGTTAATATTAGATATATTTTACGGATTATATATATAATATACCGAGTTTAGTCGGGTGACCATGTGTTCACGTGACCCATTTTTATACCTGAATTCGCCCGCGGATGCAAGTGCTAAAAGTGTGAGGGGACAAAAATGAACACATAATAAGGATATTTATAAACAACACAACATAAACTATAAAGAACATTATGGATAAATAGTTGATCTCAAATGGAGTATCATAATCCACAATGCAATCAATCAACTATGCCTCAACTCAAACTAGTTTTCATCAAAAGTAGAAAAAGCGTAGATATGAAAATATCTTAAAAATTAATGAAGGGCATTTTTTTTGGCGATTATGATTGAAAAAAGCTAGACAGAAATTAGGTTGAAGTGGAGAGAAGGAGGGAATTAATCCCTAAATTACTGAAATTAATTTTTAAATTGATTAGTTATCAGATGTAGGCATTTATTAAAATATATCAAAATTTTAATTTTTGGAATATTCTTAAAACTATATTATTTATGTTAATAAATCTTTTAAGGAATTTCTACATCGTATAGACACCCATTAAAATAATAGCCAAAAAATATATGTATATATTATACATAACCAGTGCATATTTTTTATATATATAGCTAGCGGTTGTAATAATTATGGGCGAGCAGCTAAATGTGTAACTTTCCTATATTTGAAATGACATACAGTGCGAGAATCCCAAATATAAACGGACAATTCGCAGGAATGTCCTTATTTTTAGGGTGATCTTTAATTTTTATCCTTCGCCCAATACCATGAGGTTTGGGGTTCGAACCCTGGCTCAGTAAAATAAAATAAAAAAATCGCAAGGCAAAGTTTTGTAGCAAAGTTAGGCCTATTCGGGCTAAAGTTAGGCCTGTAGGCAGAATTTTACCTGCTTCAGGCAGAGTTCGAACTCTACCTTAAGGTAGAGGTTCAGGCAAAACTCTCCCTCCTTCAGTAGAGGATTTTTGAAGGCAAAATTCTGCCTTGCGAATCCAAACCTCTGCCTTGCGAATTTTTTTTTTTTTTTTACTGAGTTGGGATTCGAACCCAAAATCTCAAAATATTAAGCGGAGGACAAAAATTAAAGAAAATCAAAAAATTAAAGACCACCCAAATGAAGGACAATCCGCGCAAAAAAAAAAAAACGTATAAACAGAAAGGGCCTGTGGAGATGGGCCAAATTCCATCAAATCCAAATATCGTCCCGAAATCCAGGTTCCTTTTTGGCTCTAGTTCACACCACTACCTTAACCTGCGAATTTGTTCCTCCTTCGATCTCTTTCTCCACCGAAATCGAGTATTAAGGTAGCAACGTTATTTGCTCTGTTTCCGATTTCTCATTCTTATTTGTGATTTGTACAATTAATCTTCTGCACTTTTATTTCTTATTCCATCTCATAATGGTTTCACTAGTCAATTTTCCTGAATATTTCTCTTATAAATAAGACGGTAAAAGTTGATTTTCCCCCCTTCAATATAATCATTGTAAAAATAAATAAATAAATAAATAAATAAATAAATAAATAAATAAAAAGGTTATATATGCATTATCCTTCACACGTTTAACATAGGTTTGATTGAAGTACTTTCTAATTAATTGTCTGAGTTGCCTGTTAATCTTTTAGTGATGAAGCTTCGTGGGGATCCTACATCCTATAAATCCGACAACTGAATTCAATTTCCATTTTTGACCATCCTAATTCAAGCACTGGGACATCAATTAGTTTAAAAATAAAAGAGGAAAGAAATACAGTAGCTTATTGGTGTAGTAATTACGAGAAGATGACTAAAACTTAAAGTAAGTTCTACAGAGTGTTGGCCAGTTAAAATCTCTCCTGAGAGTTGCGGAAATAAGGATGCTGAGATGGATTTGTGGGCATATTATGAGATATAAGATTAGGAAAGAAAAGATCCGGGACTAGGTGGGAGTAGTCTCTGTGGTGGACAAG
The DNA here is from genome assembly GCF_029784015.1 of Lycium ferocissimum. Lineage (NCBI taxonomy): Eukaryota > Viridiplantae > Streptophyta > Magnoliopsida > Solanales > Solanaceae > Lycium > Lycium ferocissimum. The sequence continues at coordinate 15,858,105 of NC_081344.1, forward strand.
ATGAGGGAAGCGAGACTGAGATGGTTCGGGCATCTAAAGAGGAGATGTGCAGATGTTCTGTTGAGGAAGTGTGAGAGGTTGGCAGTGGTGAGTGTAAGGAGAAGTAGAGTTAGGCCGAAGAAGTATTGGGGAGAGATGATTAGACAGGACATATGGTAGAAGGTTAGAAGGTAGTTGAGCGTTGTATCGCTCTCTTGCGGGATAAGCTTGGTGGGTAGCTAGTATTAGCATTATTCTCATAGTTTCTTGTCCTTCGATTTCTGCTACTACATGGTGTTTCTTGTTCTTGGTCATCTCTATTATTTGCTATGTCGTATTTGCTATGCCTTATTTATTTATTTTTAAAAAAAAGAATTTGCTATGCCTTGTTTACTTCTGTATTGTCTTTTCAAACTGCCTTGTTATGAGTTACTTGAGCCGAGGGTCTTTCGGAAATAACCTCTCTATCTCCATGAGGTAGGGATAGGTAGGGGTAAGGGGTGCGTACACTCTATCCTCCTTAGACCCCACCTATGGGAGCACACTAGGTATGTTGGTGTTGTAATTACGAGAAGATGAGTGTTACTTATAACTGGAAGCACAGTTAAAGTTTTAACTCTTTTGAAGCTTAAGATGGACTGAAGTTCCATGTGGACTTTACTTTGTGAGTTGTGTTTTTGTCAGGTTTGCCCAGTTTTAAAGTTGATTTTGGTTAAATTTGTATGTTTGCATTCGTGGTGCAGGAAATTGCTTTGATAAAGGAAACTAGAACATGACTGAAGAAAGAAGAGTTCACCCAGATTGTCGGAATGCATCCAACCCTTATCATGAATGCACCGAATATTGCTTTAAAATAATAGCGGAAGTAAAGAAGCAAATGAGCAAAGCTGAAACAGGTAAAAGCTGCATTTTAAGTTACAACCCTGGAGTACTTTGACATTTTTGGCACTAACAATTCACCTCACAAAAAGTTAAACCCTTTAACTCTGGTTGTTTGCACTTAACCAAAGAGCCAAAAGCAAAACGAAACAACAAAATTAATAATAATAGAGAACATTTGAAAAGAAAATGTTGTCTGCATTTTGTTTTGTGTCTTTATTTTGTTACTTAGTCTTTATTGGTTGCACAAGTTTAGTCACCCTTTCACTGAAGATACTGATGGTTATTGTTTCACTGGCATCTTGTGTTCATGGGTTTTATGAGACTAGCTATTAGGTTCGTAAAAAGGGCTCCTACATATTACTAGGTTTTTTTCCCTTGCAGACAGCTGTGGTATAATGATTTGACATCCAAGTGCATCTTTAGAGAGTCACAGTGATGAGGGAGTCATAGTAGAGCACCAATCAAAGCAAAAGTTTTACCAGAGAGAGTGACCAAGCAATCTTTGCTAGTAAAAGATGGGAAAGTGAGAGCGCGAGGTGTTAGCTGATTGAGAGACATATATAGCTGTGTTGTCTCCTGCATTACTGAGGTCAAAAGAGTTGGTATTTAATTTGGTGAGGAGTAGACACTATGGGCTGTCATGTCATTAGGGACAATTATCAGTATGGAGGAGATGTGGTGGTATGGTATGTATTGGAGCTGAAAACCATCTTCTTCAGAAAACTTGAGATTGTTCCTGCCTAACCAAAAAGTAAGGAAGGTAATCAGTGGTTTGTTAAAGAATTCTACCCATCTTGCCCCTAAAATATTCTATCCTTATACTGCTCATACCTATTAAACAAGCCGATCCTTTTTATACTCATACAGTCATACTAGGGCAACCTGACATGTCAACCGTTGTTTTTCAATATATCCTCCCAATTTTTAAATGTAGGATTGGTGATAAAATTACTACTCCCTCTGTCCCAATTTATGTAACTCTTTCCTTTTAGTCAATCCCAAAAAGAATGACACCTTTCTATATTTAGTAATATTTAACTACAATTTCCCATTTTACTCTTAATGGGATGATTTATAGCCACACAAATATCTATGGCTTGTTTTGAACCACAAGTTTCAAAAGTCTTTCGTTCATTCTTAATTCCATGCCCAGTCAAATATCATCACATAAATTGGGACGGAGGGAGTATCATTTTACCAAGATTATAGTTAAAATTAATGTAAAATAAATAATATGTATTTCTAGATTAAGGCAAATTCTTTTAATAAAACCCTTATGCTACCCCTATCTTTTGGGTGTGAAATTTCAATTTTCCTATTTCTATAGCTATCATTTTCCTCTTCCTATGTGGGCACATTCAAATGTGAGTACAACAACAAATGTGAGTATCTGCAATAAACCCTAGATGGAAGGGCGAAGCTTGGTTCCTGTTTTCCAAGACCTGGAGCTACATGATTTGTTTAATTTCCTGTAACTTTACATCTTCTTGGTGCCTTTCAATGAAACACATTACTTCATCGAAAAAAAGACTTGGAGCTACATGAACTTGAGACTTGTGGAGGCAAAAGCTTTACATGTTTCCAGTGCCTGAGATATAGATTTGTTGATCTGACATGTGATGTCTGCAGTTTGGGGAAAAGTAAATAACGTTGTCAATAGTAGTTCGTGGGACGAGGAAGAGTACTTTTTTCTGAATGTTGGATAGGAGTACCTGGTAAAGTGTGATCGGTTCTGTCATGTCAATGCCATTGAGTTGGGAGAGGGGGGACCCAATCTATATATGCTGAAGTGAACTTTATCATGTCAGCAATAGGCAAAGATACTACATTGGCTAAGCCACACACTTCATTTTAGGTTGCACTTACATGGGGTTAATGCTTAGCTGACATTAATGATGTGAGGTTGTTGGGAACCGCCTTACTTAACTAATACCAAGATTCATGGGCTTTATTTTAGCTTTTAGCGATTGACAAGGATATAGTTGACAAACGTGGCTTTGAGTTTTTGTTTTTAGAAAGCTAGCAAAGAGTTATGGAAGTATTTTCCGTTTCCCTAATATGATAAGCTCTACCCTCCTAAACCTATCTTCCGTCCACGAGGAGCCCAACAATGGTTCTTCCCACCAGATGGGCTTGAACCCCCAATCTCATGGTTGGAGGTGGGGAGGTCTTTACCACTACGTTATACCTCTTATGCGCGGTGCCCGTGTCATCTTGTGCCCATATCGACTAATTTCACGAAGTATGTGCTACCTCCCACCAGCAAAATACCGCGTAACTCTGTATATCAAGACTTGGACAAATGGGAAGCACCTAATGTTTTTGCCTCTGCTGAGATTTGAACTTGAGACTCATAGTTCTCAACCAACTTCATTGACCGTTAGGCCATACCTTGGGGGCCTATACCTCTATTATCATGTCTTAAAGTCCTTCTTGCATTGGTTGCACGGAGAGAACTATGCTTAAACTAAAGATAAAGTATTTCAAGCATGACCTGTTGGAGATGTTAACGTATTAGGTTTAACTAGTTAAGCTCACGTAAGTCTTTTTCTCATTCATTTCCGGTTGCTAGTTCTTTTGTTTTTAAGGAGAGCTAGGGCCTAATGTTTGCTCCCGTAGAATGCCAAATTTGTTACATGTGTTTTTCCTGGCCTGACCTTCTTAATGTGCTATCAGGTGTATTGCAAGCTAATACTGTTGATGTTCATCCCCACTCGGTTGCGAGTTCTAATGGGGGTGAAGATGCACCTGATGAAAGGGATGGTGCTGAAAGGCACAACGATGAAGATGATCAAGCTGATGTAGAGGGTAATATGGTAGGAGACTCCGCGAATCTCACAGGGAGGAAGAAAAAGTTATTTGAATTAAGATTAAAAATGGTAATTGCAACTATGGTTCTTTTCTGTTTCTCTAGAAAGCAATGTCATCATTCTGTTAGCTGCTCCATATCATTTCGTTTTCTTGTTTTCTTTTGTTCTGTATAGTATCTTTGATCAAATTATTTATGTTCTAGCTTGTGGAATTTAATGCAGAATGAGGCAAGAAAAGCTAATCAAACTGCAATGGTAACAGAGAAGAAAAAAACAGAAGCTCCAGCAGAGTCTAGGGGAATGTCCAAGCAAAAATGGATTGAGGAAAGGAAGAAGAAAATTGGGAAGTTATTAGATGCCAATGGATTAGATATGAGTAAGGCATATATGCTAGATACACAAGAGTCTGCAGAGGCAAAGTATAAGAAGTGGGAGAAGGAGCCTGCTCCAGCTGGTTGGGATGGTATGCCTGATTTTTTTTTAATCACTGTTCTATTCCAGAAACACCCCCCCCAACCCTCTTACACACACTCACAAACAAGGGAAAAGAAAAACCTTCCATGATTACTGAGGCTCACAGATATGGGAGCATAAAATGTGTCTCTGAGATAAGCTCACTTTGTTCTGGATATTGATTGTTCAATTGGCATTTTAACACAAGTCTTGTCTCAAAGTTTTAGCCTGGAAGGAAGGCTAGAATTCTGTTCGATTTCCTGTCTTATGCTGCTGTAGAGCTACAAAGCTTGAGCAGTAGTAAATACTAAATATATGATACATTGTCGAGCTTGCAGTGAGACGTGTTAAAAATATCCCATTTTCTTAAAGTTCAATTCCTTGCCTTGGAAATATTGGTGATCTTCATCAATGACCTTATTTTTTTCTGGCACTTTGGAAATTTTGGGTGTGATGCAGTTTTATATGGTGAAGCTGATCTTGTTTCCTGTCCTCCCTCTCTGTTATTTGTCATTTTTTCAGTTTTTAATCAGAGAACACTATACAATGCATACAAGAAGCGGACAAAGAATGTTGCTGTTGATGTCGACGATTACAATAAAATGAAGGAAGCTGACCCAGAATTTTATCGAGAAGCTTCAAGTCTCCAGTATGGGAAGGTATGCTTCAGCCATGATCCCTAGCTTTGTTTGTTTTTTATTTATTTCAGACTTCAGAAAATGGGCTACCTACACTATATCTTCAATTGTACAGGCACCAAAATTATCAGACGACAAGATAGAGAGGATGGTGAAGGAGCTCAAGGACAGGGATGAGAAGCGCCAATCATTTAGTCGGAGGAGGAAGTTCCATGAAGAGAAAGACATTGACTCCATTAATGATCGTAACGAGCACTTCAATAAAAAGATCGAACGTGCCTTTGGAAAATACACCTTGGAGATCAAGAATAACCTTGAGAGAGGAACTGCTTTGCCTGATTGAGGTATTAACATGTCATGTCAACGTGTACTTTTCTGTATCCTAGAGCAGAGTCTTGTGATGGGGATGCTTCTTGATGCTGTTGCTTTTCTGTATCATGATTTCAGTTAATGTCAAATTTCTATCCCTCAAACCTTATGTGAATGCTTTGTGGTTGTTGATTATGGTTATTTTGTAAATCCTATTATGTGCAAGAAACTTTTTAATATAAACCAGAAAACTGTGAATATCTAAAATCCCCTCCCCTCCTAAATGAAAAGGTATTTGGGATATGAGTTTTCTTTGTGACTGGACTTGGATTATTATTAATCCCTTACAAATAAACGAGAAGTATTCTATCTTTGCATAGACAGATACTCGTAATGAAGAACAATTGCACTTAGCAATTTATGCAGAGGAAATAAGATCTCTTGGCCTCTTACACTTTGAATAAAAGAAAATGGTTTTTTCAAATCTCTTATGTGTTTCTTTTCAGATCTCTTACGCGTAAAAATGAAGCTCTTGCAAAAGGGTCATAAAATAAAATAAAAAATTGTAAAGCGCCAAAAATAATCATTTCTCCCTATTTATGCTTGCGAATGAAAAGGTAGGTGAACTTATTGGAGTATTGTAGATGCAGTGCACTTGTCACGTCAATTGTTGTGCAGTATAAGTACTTAAATTTGCTTGGAGGGTCAGGTTGCATAGAGTACTTTTCTAATGGCTTGGCCTCAATCTGCAGAAAGTTTTCTCCCGTGAATGGTGAGTTGTTTCTGTACAAAGGGATTCCCGATTTCACCTCTTGTTTGGTAGATTAAATTATTTGTGCGCAAAGCAATTATTTGGTTATGCAATTCTGGATTTTGCTTTTACTAAAGCTATTACATTGTAGGTTGCTGGTGTCACCCGTGACCCGTTTGCAAGGCATTTTGCGAAATCCTATCTGGGTAGTTAGGAGCCGTTTGGCCATAAAAAGTATTCACTTTTTTCGGAATAATCTTTCAATTTATTTGAAAATCAGTGTCTGGCTATGAAAATTCCAAATTCAACGTGAAGTTGTATTTCAAATTTGGAAAACAACTTATAACATGTTTTCCAACTCACTTTTCACTTTTGAAGTTGTATTTATGTATATTCAAGCAGGAACATTATTCCAACTATTCTTTGCAAAATGTATAACTAAATACAACTCCATAATTTCAAATAAAGTGAAAAGTATTTGGAATTTATGGCCAATAGCCTACTTAATAAGGCTCAACCAGGGCATGATGATTTAAGTAGTGACCCGCATAACTAAGATGTCTATATAGTAAGAGATTTTGAGTAATGGGCAATCAGAGCAAAGATTGTTGAATCATCCGCAAAGCATTACTTCCAACAGCTGCAAATCGACTTAAACTAACCATGATCAATGGGTCATTGTGCCTCCACCATTGGCACAAAGGATAGAACAGTCTTTAATTTCCACTTTCTTGCAATACGCTCAAATCTTTGGGCTAGAGACTGCAAGTAACGATACTGGTAGGTCTCGTAGTTGTTGCTTGAATATGAAAATGACAAGAGAACCATGACTGACATAGGGTACCATTTTTTATAATATCCAAACTCGGAACAACAATAGTTTCTCTTTATTCTCAGTATGACTCAAGTCTTAAAATATTGTAAGTGAAGAAGTTGGCCCAAATAAAAAAGGGAAAAAGAGAAAGGGGAAGGCTTATCACTAAAACTAACTTTCTTATGTTCCGCCAATTCTGTTTGAGAATACAAAATAAAGCAAATGGCTTTATGGTAATGATGGCGTTAGAAAAGATAAGAGGACCTACCATTCTTTTTTTTCTTCCTTTTTTTATCTCGCCGTTCGGAGCGTAATTATATTATTGGATTCCATGTTTTGGATTAATTTTGTAACAGAAAGGGAGTGAAGGTAATAGTGGTGTGGTGGTGCTAATGCAGTTATTGTGATGATATGGAGAAAATCCTTTTCTTCACCTCATTGAGCTGTCATGAATTTTTTTATACTCAAAATTTAAACTCGAGATATTTAAATTTCATAGTAAATTTGGCTAATTAATTCGGATTTGCACCGTAAGAAAGAAAGTCCTTTTCTATCAAGAATTTTTTTATATTCAGAATTTAAATTCGAGACTTTTAATTAATGAAGAAAGGTACCGCATTCACCGAACCACGATGGGGGACCTACCATTCTTTTGTTTTTGGTCCTTGCATGTGAATCCACTGTAAAGGCACTTCTCGATCCTAGCTCCCCTTACCATCTCACATGACAAGTGTATTCCAGTATGGCTTTTTTTGTCTAGAAATTCCCATCTCTCTGTTATCTTTACAATTTTATAATTTTTCTTTACCTTTTCGTTACCGTTGCTTGCTTTTCCTTCACATAGTCCTACTGTTTGTCTTCAAGTCAAAAAGAGTGCAGGCACCTGTCCTGCCAACCCTACAATGATTTTTCAGACCTTTCCAGACTCAGCAAAGAGAGAGACTAGAGAGAAGAGATCACAACATAGAAGAGCATCTTTGTTTCTTTTAGGAGACACGTGGCATCTTAGATGTGGAAAATGGTCTCGATGATCAATAAAAATAGAGTATCTAAAGGGGTAGAAAGAATTTGAAAGAACCCCTTTAAATTGATAAAATGATTCTATCAAGTGGTACATACATAGATATTGGATTTCAACAAAAGCTTGAGTATATATTATTTGGCGGAAATATTCTGCATTAACTACGCTAGAAGTGACAAGAAAAGGAAATTCTCCATAAGAAATAGTAACATAAATAATGCTTTATTAAATGTATCTGCTTCTATTGGATTTGCTTTCTAAAATTTGTTAATAAAGGCCAAAAGATAGTGCACTATATAGTGATAAAATGATAAAATGATTCTATCAAGTGGTACATACATAGATAGTGCACTATCTTTTGGCCTTTATTAACAAATTTTAGAATTCAGCAAATTTTTAAACTTACAGAACAAACAAAAATTTAACTTAAAAGTGAAAAGTAAATAGACAAGTGAAAAGTAAATAGTATATCTTTTCGTACTAAAAATTGGTCATGACATATCAAATCAACACTATAGATTTGTATGAAGGAAGAATCACGCTTTGACACCAGGCCTCCGTTTGATTTATCAAATTCCTCCAATTATTGTCCTACTTGAGTTAAACAAAATCAGTAGCCTTTGGTAGTTTTGATTAGACTTCCTCCCTTATGTTGAAGAAAAAAGATACTGGTTAATCCATGATCAAGTGATTTATTGAAGTAAAAATATACTACTAATACTTAATTCTATACAAAGTACTAGAAATGTATTTAGCACTTCTCAATGTCATGTATACATTAATTATGTGTACACATCCAATGAGTAAATATTTTTGAAATATTTTAAAAATACTTGTCAGATGCATTCATCATCCATTTTGTATAAACATGACTTCATCTTTTTCCGTCATACTAATTGTCATGGTTTTGAGTACTGAAAAACGTGAAACCTTTAAGAATGACACAATTTATGAGGGGGGGTTCCAATTTCACAAGAGAGAAGAATTTGAAAGAGAAAGCACCACCAATGCTACTCAAACCAAATAAATACACATCCAACGCTTATATTAAATACGAAACTGTACCAAAGGAACAAAAAAAAAAAAAAAGTTCATACATTAATCCTCATACACAAATCAAACAATTAAACAAGAAAAATTTGAACTTGTGAATGCAATTCTCTTCTTCTCTTCTCTGGTTATGAGGGTGGTGAATAACTTGCTTAGTTGCTTGGGTTGCTTCTGAAAGATCCCAAAGCTTTAACAGCTCCAGCTCTCAATACAAACTGATGGTATATCGCCGCTGCCATTGCTCCCACCATTGGTCCAACCCAAAAGATCCACTGCAACATTACCCAAAATACAATTAACATAAGTTACAACAACTTCAACTAATATTACAGTGTCTCAGTGTACATAACTTAAATCCTTCTTGGACTTTATTGGTAAGCTAGAATAATTAGTACTCCTAGTAAGGTAACGTGGTGGAAAGATTAGTTATACTGTTAGTGTATGTAACTTAAATCTTTTCGAAATTAGTAAAGGCACTTACTTGGTCATCCCAGATGTTTTTCCTGTTGATAATGACAGCAGCACCAAAGCTTCTAGCAGGGTTGATGCCAGTTCCAGTAATGGGGATGGTGGCCAAATGAACCATGAAAACAGCAAATCCAATTGGCAGAGGAGCCAAAACCTGAACTCATGTCCAAACAAAATACTTCATGTTAGTATTGAAAACTCCAAGCAACTACTCTGTTTCCAATCTACTAGAAACAGGGGGAATACCACTGCACCACTATTCATAGACACATAAATTCATACCTAACACACGCATTTATATGCTGTAGTGAAGAACAGTTTTTGCTGTATCTGTTTGTCTACATGTTGAATTTGTAACTTAAACAGGGGAGGAGCCAGAGTATGGCTTAAGGAGCTTAGGATCAAACTCTATATTTTTCTTAAAAAATACATCGAATATGTACAAATTATTACTCCGTCCATTCCGAAATAACTGATGTTTCACAAAACCAAGAAGTTAATAATCTTTTTCCCAAATTTATCCTCAACACATTCTCATAACCCCATGATAAATATGTCATCCTAAAAAGAAAAAAAAGAAAAAAACATTATAATTAAGGGTATCTTAGTCAAACCTCTCTTAATTTTTGGGAGTAAGTGAATTCTTTAATTCATGCGTCCAAGCCTAAAAAATCAATTGGAGCGAGTGATTTAGAATCCAAGAACTTAAAAAGAACTAAAATCCCGAACCATAAACATCAAATCCTAGCTTCACATCTGAACTTAAAATCCAAGATTTGTCATGCTTGAACAAAATCTAGTAGTTGTGAGAGGGTAACTTACAGGGACATGAGAGTCACGAGCACTTCTCTTAGGGTCAGTAGCAGAGAAAACAGTGTAAACAAGCACAAAAGTTCCAATAATCTCAGCACCCAAAGCAGTGCCCTTGTTGTAACCAGGTGCCACAAAGTTACCACCACCACCTTCTATGTTGTAGTCATGCTTCATGAATGCCTTCACAAAACCAACACCACAAATAGCACCAAGTGATTGTGCTATTATGTATGCAATTGCTCTTATCAATGACACTTTCCTTGCCAAGAATAACCCAAATGTCACTGCAGGGTTAATGTGACCACCTACAAAAACAAAAAAAAAAACCACACACATCCCTTAGTTTTTTGAAAAAGAAAAAACAAATCCATCACACTTGTGAAATTATTGGTTTAAAATTGAACATTTCTTGAAATTTTAGTGATTTTACATCATACACATATCTATGATTCATGTCAAAAAGTACCAAAATTCAATTGGACCCATTGGTTAGATACTCCATCTACCTAGAGCAGATGTAGCTTAGCTCAAGTAAAATGCACGTCTAAACAGACTTCACCTACCAAAAACTATTTTTCAACACAACTTCAAAAACTCCTTTTTTATTCAAGTTTCAACCAAACCTGTGTCCAAACACTAGCTAAAATTGTAGCAAATAGTACATATGAACCTATAATTTTAAAAATATAACGGATTCAATGTCAAGAAACTTAAAAGTTGAACTTGCAGAGCTTAAATACTGGAGAATCTAGGCTCTCTTAGCTGGTTAAAAGTTAGCTCAAACCATGTACGTATATGTAAGAATCTTTAAATATATATGTATAGCAAACCATGTATAATAAATATGAGGGACTCTAGCTCCACTTCGGACATAAGTTTTTTTACTACTTTTTTCAAAAAAAAAAAAAAAAAATTGAAAACATTGTTTGTACATGGAATTTGGTCAGCTCTCCCAAAAAAAAAAATTGAAGAAACTTTTTCAAGCTTCAACAACTGGCCCAATTTTTTTCTTCCACCCACAAAACTTTCTTTTTTTTCAACTAAAATGCATGTCTAGACACAACTTCAACTTCCAAAACACCATTTTTCATCTCAACTTCAAAAACTCTTTTTTTTTTTTCCAAGTTTCAACTAAACCTATGTCCAAACACTAACTAAATTTTGCATATGAAAAAATAAAAAAGTGGGTTTCTGTAGTTACCAGAAATGCCAGCAGTACAGTAAACAAGAACAAAAATCATGCCACCAAAAGCCCATGCAATTCCAAGAATACCAACACCATCACATGGGTTGACACCATTAAGTTTCTTGTGTCCAATAACAGTCGCAACAGTAACATAAAGGAAGAGAAGTGTAGCTATGAACTCAGCTATAAGTGCTCTGTAAAAAGACCATTTAGTTAACTCAGCCATATCAAGAAGTGGTGCTGGTGGAGGGTCAACATAGTCTTTTCCATGGTGATGTGTTTGTCCTTCTTCAATCACTTCCTTTGACATGTCTTTTGTTTTGATGAGAGTTTTGCAGTGAAAGAAAAGAGAGTTTTGAATGTTTGGTTTGGTGCTTTTTGTCTGAGAAGAATGGTGATGGGGTTTGTGCTAGTTTTTAAGGGGATAACGGAAGGGTATTTAAGGAATTATATAGGAGAGATGGAACAAATTCTAGTGGTTTCTAATTATTGTCGTTCAGTTGAGTTTCCTTTCAAGAGATTTTTTTTATCAATCAAATGCCTAACAATAAATAAACGCTTAACAATGAATCAGTTACTTTATATTTTAATTACAGTACCATATAAATTTATTGTATTCTGACACGAGAGATAAGGATAAATAGTGTCAGAATTATATTTAAGATGATTTTATCTCATGTTTAGTTGAGATAAAATTACGATATAACTAATTTCGGGATTAGTTATCCCAAAATTATAGCGATATTTTATTCTTGTGAGAGGGTGAAATAATTAATTTCGGGATAACTAATTCAGGATAAGTTATCCTAGGATAACTTGATAACTTGTTTCCAACCTAACGATCCGTGAGTGTTATTATTATATTGGTGGTTTATGGGATAGTTTATGCTCATATCAACTATTTTGCAGATGACATTTTCTTCTAATACATATATGAGGCTACTTTATGCCCTCATCAACTATATCCGAAGTGTTAGATGGAAAGATTATCACTTTGTATATTTTGTATGCACTGTAATTTAAACTCTAATCTCTCGTTCTTTTAATTAGTACTGATAACATAGATCCATCAAAGTGTATGGTTATTGACCCGCTTATTCATTAACTTAATTCATTTTGACTTACTTAGTTACTCATTTGAAAGTAAGATTGATATGTGGCCTAAACTTAATTATAGGAAACACTGTAAAATTATAAGTAAACAAATAAAGAAATTAAAATTAGGTAAGAGTTGAGCGGGTTGAGTTATGGCCATTATTTAGCCCATTGTGACACATCTTTCAACACAAGTGTAGATAAGCGGGTCATTGACTCACCCATTTATTAACTCAATTCATTTTGTTCCGTTCCAATTTAGCCAAACACAACTTAATGATTTACTCATTTATTAACCCAACACATCACGCAGATCATCTAATTGATATTCTACTTTTGACCCAATTCATTGATCACTAAATCATGTCTAATGATCTATAATTATTGTAGTTAAGTTGAGTATTCTTTACTTGTTATCCCTCTTATTATCCATCAAAGAGTACACTATCAAAAGTATGTTTGCACCAATTTGGTAGGGTAGGGGTAATGGGGGGATGCGTGGGGTAAAGAGAGACAGCAAGGCCATGTGAGGACTAATCATCTGTTGAGTTGTTAGTGGGGACTATTGTCTTTTGCATGCCAGCCGAAATAAGCCAAGCCCAATTGGGCTATCTCTCTCTCTCTCTCCCTAACGGTTACATATATTTTCCAAAGGGTCATTGCAATTTTGCGCTATTTTGTACTGGTCTTTAATTTTGCCCCTCAAGACACGTAGCTTTTTCGCGTGGAATAAATTTATATTTTCACATCATAATATTTTATAAATTATTTCATTATCCTTAAAGAATTTATGTCTTGTAGGTATAAGTTCAATTTTTAAAGGGGAAATAACTCATATATACCGCTCACACATCTAGTTTGCAATCAATCTAGCCCACTATACCATTCTAGCCCAGTACTTTGCATACATAATGTATATGCTTTGTATAAACACATGAAACTAACTCAAATTACAATATACACAAAGTATAGCTACATATTTACATTAATATACTTTGTATTATATAATATATATATACTTTGTATAAACACATAAAACCAACTCAATTTACAGTGTATAGATAATAAATTTAAACCTCCAATTTGAGTCCCTCTTCATACGTTTGTTGCTTGTGACACATTAATAAAACCTACATTAATAGACAGCTTCAGAAAGCACAAATGGAACTAAAAGGATCACCCAATACATTGGTTAGGCCACTTTTACCAATCAGAAGAAATAGTAAACAAACTGGTAATATTCAAAAATCAGTTCATGCTCCACAGTTATTTATTGTAACATGTGAAGAGCTTACTCATATTTTATACCACAAGCAATCAAGGACAGTTGTATCAGTCGATCAAGCCGAAGTAGTCTCTCTATCCCAAATTAAGGGATCTGTTGAATGACGCACAAAGTGTCGCCTAGCATTGCAATTTAAACTGCCGAAGGTACATAATGGATAAAAAGTGAATAGTTGGGCTAAAAATGACAAATTAGATGTCCCAATAGATACTCAGCTTAATTTTCCCTTTTTAAACGGCAAAATTAAAGATCAGCGTATTTGAAGGGCAAAAATTAAAGACCAGACCATTTGAAAGACAAACCGTGTAATTTCTTCATTTCTCAAAATTATAAAAAAAAAAAAAAAAAGACTTTACCTTTGTGGTTTTTTTTTTTTTTTTTTTTTTTTTTTTTTTTGGAAAAGAATACTTAATTTTAAATCTAATCACCATGAAATGTAACGGACTGATAAGTCTTCTCCACTTTTAATTAAAGGTTTCATGTTTGTGCCTAGGAAATGAAATTTTCTCTACCTTTTGATAGGAAGCCTTAAAATCCGACAGAATGGACTTTTTACCACGTTCATTTTTATTTGTTCATATTTAACACCTCTTGTAGGTGATAAATAAAATGTCAATTTTACTATATCACTCTTAATTATTACTATCTTATTTAAATTATTGAAATCAATAAAATATACTTTAAAAGTTGTGTAGTCACTAATATTTCGTTTAAGTTTCCAACCCAATAATTCATAATAAGGGTATTAATAAGTATTAAATGATAAATTGTCTCTTAATTTTTCAAACTGGACAAATAATACCGGACAACAAAAAAAAGATGGAGGGAGTAAGTTCGAACTAACTGAAAAAGTTTTAGACATTAGATGATTCTATTAAAAAAAAAATAGAAAAACACACATTGACTGATAATTTTACTCAAGATGGAGCATTATACTTATTTCAAACGACGTATCGTAAAACACTCAAAATTCATTTGTAACTTAACATCTACTGCTAAAATTTACCTTAAAGCGAAAGAAATAATGGAGTCCTTGAAGTAATCTAAGTACAAATTTTGGAACCGAAGAATTCATGCTTACAACTTAAGTGCGGTAAATTAACTTGTAAGGATCTGTTTCTTAGTTTTTAGTCCAAAACCACCCCTTAAATGGCTTAATCCAAAATCAAGAAATTCATGGGAAAATTGACTCTTCCAATATCAGCATTAACGTAAAACATTTAACATTTACAAGTTGATAAGAGTTCTTTATATTCATGTAAAGTAAAAGAGTTGCTCCTTCGGTTTTAAGAAAAAAAGAAATCCATTTTAACTTTTAAATGATGTAATTTAAACTTTTCATCTCATCTTTAGTAAGAAGTATATATAACCATAAAAATGTTATGATATGTCTAAGATTATAAAGTTCAAAAAAATTATACTCTTCTAAATGTCATAACATGTTTAAGATCATAAATTTTTAAAATCTTTATTTTTTTCTTAAATTTTATATCCAGTCAAATATGTTCACATAATAAAAAGAAATATAAGAAGTAATATTATACTAACAAGACTAATGTAGTATCCCATGACTAAAGAAGGAAAATTCGAAAACTACGTGATGGTGGTAGTGAGATGTTATTTCTCAAAGTGACAATAAAAATGAATTTTGCGCAACCCTTTACTTAATTTAATTTTCTTTTATAACAGTTGAGGAATGTATTTAATTTGTTTATTGGTCGGGTACTTCTTTTTTGTCTTTATTAATAATTATTATTAGTTGTACAAACGTGAATGGACAAAGCAAATTTGCTGTCCTTATCTAGAATTCAATAGCGTAGCATAAGGAGTATATTTATTTGATTGTTGAAACTCAAAAGGAAAACATTTAATTTATTCTTTTGTGGTTTAGCCGTGTTTTGTTCAATCATCATTATTATAACTTGGCAAAGAAGCATCCACATCCTTGTGATCATATAGGAAATCTGTAAGCTTTAAATAGAATATCTATGGGTCGTTTGGCAGAGGATATAAGGTAGGATATACCGGTACTAAATTTTTGGGTTAAAATTATACCACGCATTTTAGTGTTCGAGTTATTAATTAGTCCCCAAATTATAAAATTATATCATAATTTTGGATAATATTATCCCATTGGAAAGCTGGTATAACTAATACAAATACTAAATATTAGTATTAATAATCTTGAGAACTAACTTTTCTAAATGACCATCTTATCCTTTAACCACAATTCATACCAAACACTTCTTACTATATTAGTTTTTGCATAGTTTCTGCACTCATTTTTGCACAATTTCTACATTTTTTTGGCTTCATTTTTTGTATTTTCTGCATTCGTTTTTGCATTTTTCTGCATAATTTTTGCACTCTTTTTTGCACAATTTCTGCATTTTCTGCATAGTACTCATTTTTGCACAATTTCTGCCCAGTTTTTGCATTTTTTGGCTTCAATTTTTGTATTTTCTGCAGTTGTTTTTGCATTTTTCTGCACATCAGATAGTTTTTAATGCGTGCTTTATCTCCTACTTTTCCACACTTTTTTCAAGCATTTTTCTACATAAGATTTTTCTACATAAGTTTTGTACTATTTATGCACAATAAGCGATTGGAATATTAAGGTTAAAATTTGAAATGAGAAGTTTATCCAGCTTTATCCAACTTCAAACCAAATACATGCTTTGGATTATTAATGGTATATCCCACCTTTAATCTAATGAACCAAACAAAGATATTCGATTTTTCAGCTAGAGATTAAATATCACTAAATAATCTAATCGATTATTTAATTTTGTATTAGCCGTTTGATCATTATAATCCGTTGATTATAATCCTAAAAATAAATATTTAATGCAAGTGCTGATAACGTGTTATAAAAATAAAAGCATAGCAAAAATGAAGGAGAGAGAAACAGAAATTTTAAATTTATAAGCTACAAAACATGGAACAAAAAACATTTAAATATTTAGTCCCGCTTTAAAATAATATAATCCATGATTATAATCCCAGCATAATTTTATTTTTGGCGTAAAAAAACCACTTATAGTTTTTTGGGCATAGTATTAATTTGTTGAATTCACAATTTACTAAGTAATCACAAATTCAGTCAGTCAACTTGTTGTGTTAAAAAAAAAAAAAAAAAAAAAAAAAGCTTTATCGGACAATGAAAACAAACAATTTATCGTGTGGCTCGAAACTGACACATGTTCATAATTTTGGGGTCAGTTTGGTTAGATATCGTTCTTGTTACTTAGGGTTAAGCCAATACAGTACTGCTAGACATTCTTTAGAGGCTGCATATTCTGAACTTTTCTTTTTCTTTTGTCCTTTTATTTTATAAAAATTAATTGTAGATATTGATTCTTCTCTTTAAAAATATAGATTTTTTTTTTATTTCTCATCCGATTGTAAGTCAACTTGTGGTTAAAAAAAAAAGATAATCTTTATCGGACAATGATGGCTTATTTCATAATTTTGGGGTCAGTTTGGTTAGATGTTCTTTTACTTATTACCAACGATTTTTTCTATACACAAAACTCGAATTTGAAAATTCTGATTAAGCGAGGAACAACTCTATGCACTGCACCACATTCAATGAACTAAAAAAAATAGAATTAAAAATAGGTCCATCATCATCAAATAGACTTATCAAGATCATCATCAAAGAGACTTATCAAGAGAAGCATGTGAAACACAACTGGCATTTAGTTTTCTCCAACCCCACAACTCCGCATTCCTTATCTTTCTCACCAACTTCTAATCCCTTTTGCTAAACGTTGCAAATGAGGCAATGTTTTATGTCTCTTCAATTTGATTTTCGGTGAGAATTGAGGGTTGTTAAGTTTAATACATCATGATAAATTGAAATAGTTTTTAGCTTGCTAATTTTCATGATTAAGCACCATTTGGAGTTAGTTTCTCTTTCTTTTTTAGATAGAAATATGATAAAGTTGAAGATTATAGTCGTTATCTCGTTGATATATATTGTCTCTTAGCTAAGAAATTTATTTTTCCATGTTAATGTTAAAACAATGGACCATTTGTTGTGATTTTCGTATCGTTGTTTTTTATGCAACAAACAAATTCGTTAGGTCTCTTGCTCGTGATGTTGAGCATTGCATAATTTTTTGTGCAATTTAAAATTTTTGATATTAAATATACCATAACATTATCATAACTCATAAAGGGTTGTTGCATGGTTCGAAGCCCCATGACTTTAATCCTGTGATTATAACAAATATATGATCCTACTTTTTGTATGAGATAGATAATATCATGATTTTGGTATAAACTTTATTTTCATTTTAGCAAATATTTTAGAATCATTTTAGCAAATATTTTACAACCAAACACTGGACAGATTTAATCCCAAATTTTATATTAGGATAACGTCCATAATCAATGTAACCAAACGGTCCTAAGAACTAATGGTAAAATGTGAAATTTAAGTTAAACTATATGTTAATTAAGATGAGCTGATGATGTTTCTATGTTTTTTAATAAACTAGAAAGGAAATAAGATTACATAAACTATAATAAGAGCAGTAACCAATAAGGATTATGGTGGAGTGATAAGTATTCGTTCATTCAAAATTAGAGGTATTGAGTTTAAGTCCCCCTAGATATATAGTCGTTTTGTTAGAGGCGCTCTGCCCTCTATGTGAAACTTTCATGCGCGAATTCAAATTTAATAAGATTACTATGCAACTACCAGACACTGAATAGGAGATTAAAGAAAAAAAAAACAGAAAGAGCAGTAGTCATCTAGGTAACGCCAATTTTCTCTGTTTTGCTTATCCTAGAATTCAATTTGGTTGGAGCCATACAAAATTCTGCTAGACGTATCCAGGGAGCTGTTTAAGGACTGGACAGAGCCAATAATATAGTGACACGTATAATATTGAAGAAAGCTGC
This sequence comes from Lycium ferocissimum, assembly GCF_029784015.1. Classification (NCBI taxonomy): domain Eukaryota; kingdom Viridiplantae; phylum Streptophyta; class Magnoliopsida; order Solanales; family Solanaceae; genus Lycium; species Lycium ferocissimum. The sequence continues at coordinate 15,876,570 of NC_081344.1, forward strand.
TACTAGTTGCTAGACCTTTCCAGAGACAGAGAGTTCTTTTAACCGTTGGAGAATAGAGTTAATTGGTTCATAATTGTGGGGTTTGAATTAGAGAGAGATAGAGATATTGAATGCAAGGAGTTTGTGGCCGTTGGGGAAGTGACGGCTGACACTATGACCCACACTATTCGCCTTAAAACAGAAAGTGATTGGACATCATATGCTGTTTGCCTCAGCCCATTTCCAACTTTGATTTGCTAAGTATATTTTTTGTTTCCCACCGGTGTCACTAATCTGCACTGGAGTCTTATTATATTCAGATTGTATAGCCCATTTGGGGAATGGACTTTTTATTAAGAATTTTTTCGTGTTCAGAGCTCTAACTCAAATTTTTTAATTAAAAGAGAAGCAACGCTATCTACTGTATAACATCTTTTGGTAGTTTAAATATGCTATCAAATACGCACATTCTTTAATTAGAGTCATATGACTCTTGTCTGTCAAAGCTACTTTCATATCTTCCTACTTTCATTCGAATTTTATTGAGCGTTGGACCACACTTTTTGTATATTTCGATGATCTTTTCTGGTTGAATTAAGCAATTTTTAAGAGCACTGCTAAATGGATGGGTGATGTTTTTATATAGGTTTGAGCAATCCTCCGCTCATGAGCTAGTTTTTAAAATTGAGTTAGGCCTAAAATTAATTTCTTTACTTCTATTCTTATTTTCAAAGTTATGCAATATTGCCTTTGAGGTCTTGAAATTAACAAAATATTAGACTATCATTTTAGTCTGCAAAATTTAGACTTTTCGTTTAATGTTTTCTTATAAGATATTAGTAAAAGGGATCTTTACTCCGTGATCTAAAAGATTCAGAAATTGCAACATAATTAAAAGAGAGTCGTTTACCTATTCCAAAACGAGGCATCAACAAAAATTTCTTTATTTTTTCTTAACATAACCTCATATTTTGTTTCCGGCGTAGTTTGGCCTCATACAGTTGTACTTAGTGGCAATGAATTTACAATTACTTCTTATCCAAACAAAAAAGTGTGGATTTGAAATATTACAGAATCAAAGTATTTAACTTCAACGTAACTATAGATATCGATTCTTTAAGATAATGTCGTATAAATATGACAGACGGAATATTATTTTCAGATAAAAAGTTAATATTGTGATTTTTGATAATTTGATAACAATTTTCTGAACTAAATTAGAATAAGTTAGAGCACCTATGAGTACAAGCCGAGTTATATTTAAATGTGTGTCCTAAATAAAATATGATATGTGAATAGCATTAAAGTGTTATCTTCATAGTTTCGGACAAATATGTACCACATCTCAAATTCGGCGCATGTTTAAATCATTTGTGTTGATATAGCTGGTTGCGTCTCTAGTTGCCTCTTCATCAGTATAATAAATGTGCCAAATTTAAACTGTTGACACAGACATCCGTTAAGAGGTCGTTTGGTTGATAATAATGCAGGAATTAATAGTGCAATAGTAAGTACATGGAATAGTAATGTAGAGATTAGTACTCCATCCGGATCATAAAAAGAGTCCACTTAGCCATTTGCACACTTTTTAAGAAACTACTCATTCCCAAAAAAAATATGTAAATTGACTAAACTATCCCTAATAAATAGACATTGAGATTTGATCACATAACACTTAATAGAGACAAATCTGAAAAGATAAAGTTAATTGTTTCTTAATTTAATAAGTGGACACTTTTTTTGACCCCAAGAAAAAAAATGCTAAGTGGATACTTTTTTGATCCCGAGGGAGTAATACATAGAACAACAATATAGATATTAGTAGTACATGCAGTAAGTAATACTATTTCTTGTTGAATGATTGATATAATGCAAATTAATATACAGGGCATAATTTAAAATAATTATTTATTTTGTAAATAAAAATAAAACACATTCTTGCTGTTATGAAGGTTAGTTTTGTCATTTTAGAATCTTAATGAATGTATTGCATTAAAATGTCCTCCTATTCCACTTTCTAACTCACATAAAATAATATATAAAATTTCACATAATTTATTGCAGGTATTATTTATGAGAAAAAATAAATATAACAATCAAACATTGGTATAACTTAATGTTGATTCTTATGCGGAGATTAAATTTCCTAAAATTCAACCAAATATAGTACAAATTAATGTGGAGAATAAATCTCCCCTAAGGCCCTACTCAAATCAAAGGTTCCTAAGGTTACTACAAAAGAAAGTAAAAAAAACCCTATTTCGAACGTGATATTGTTAGAGCAATGTTATCAAATTCTTTTCACATAATAGCAGGAGAGTTGGGGAGATTGAACAATATATAAGGTAACACTGACAGTTTAACATGTGACATTTTCACCATCCCTGAATAATTTCAAGCCATATTAAGTCATAAATAATTGTAGCACGAGGACTAGCTAGTGTGGTAAAGCTGGTAAACCGATTTACTGTATAATTAGCCAAAATGAATCAACCATTTTCCTTTTAAGGAAATGGAATCATTAGTTTTGTTCATTATTTGTTTTCATTTTGGTGTTATTGTATACTCCTATTTTGCTTGTAATTATATGGCGTTGTCCTATGCATATGTAATAGTATCTGAATATCTGGCATCCTGATTCCTGAATAGAGATGAAGCACGTTTCTGCCCACTTGGCCAGACTGTATAATGTATTATGTATATGGAAATAATGGAAAAGAAACAAGAAAACAAACAAATTTAAAAGCCTCAATAAAACAGAAGACGCAGACAGCGCCAAAATGCACCCATCATATCAAATGAGGTTCACGCACAGATATGAAGCATTCGGAAAAAAAAGAAAAAAAAAGAAGAAGAAGAAGAAGAAGTTGGTGCCAAGAAAGAAGTTGCACATTCATCCATATCAATAAAAATAGCAGTCAAATATAAGTTAGTGCTTTTGTGTCATTACTGAATGAATTTCATGAAATCATAAGTATATGGCCTCTTATTATACAATTTGGCTTAATGATACCAATACCATTAAGTCGCCCCTATAATCTCTAAGAGTTTGATTTCAGTAAATCTTTAACTACTATTGCCCTGTTAAGTTTTCGCCATTCTTACCTTTTTTTTTTTTTAGGTGAAGAGAATACGACTAATCTAAAGATTTTGGCATGCTGGTTATCTTCATGAGATATTGATTCCAGTTGCTTCGAAGATATTGTTCTTATGTATTATTGGTTACAGAAAAAAAAAAAAAATCCTTTGTGTGTAATTGGCAGAGACATGGCCATAAATAAATGATGTTTTAATATAATGTACCTATTCAAGGAAAGTCATGCATTCACCCAAATCAACCCCTCAATCATGCACTAGGTTTTTCTTTTTCCAAAATCTTGAAATAATTATCCAACTGAGGAATATAAAAACCTTACGCTGATCAAATATTCGGCAAATTTTTTAAATTAAGTGTCACATACCTCGCTGTTGGAATATCCAAGAGTGGACTTAAATTAATTTAACTATTTCTAACTTTCGGAACATAGCTAAAACAAATGTATAATTGGTGGATATGATAAGGTGTCTGTAACTTAAAATTTAGAACTCCTATTGGTCCTAGAATCGCAACAATGTGACATAAGTCTCTTGTACCGTTGAAACTGCTATATAATGTTAGAGGAGAAATGAGAGAAAAACTAGCGTTTATAATGGGGAGGCATGCATGCTTGTTTTTATGGTGCATTTAATCTATACATGGTGCATTTAATCTTTCAAATCCAAATGATCGGAACCTCATCAAGTGATACAGAAAAAAAAAATTAAAAGAAAAGATTGAAATCGTAACAGTGAAGACGAACAATGAATTGTTTGATAGGGAATGAAGGTCCGATCATTTGGGTTTGAAAGTATTAGATGAAAAAAGACATTAGGAACCCCCCCCCCCGCCGCACCCCAACCCCTCCCTTTTTTTAAAAAAAATTTAGAATAAGCATGTGTTTGCGCATGCTGCATTTTTCCTAATTTTCTTCACTAGGTAACTAGCAAATGGGGTAAATAATACGACAAAAAATAAGTATAGGAGGTCATAGGATTCCATATAATTTAGATTAGGGGTGGAGCTAATTTTCGTGGGTTCCGACAACCAAAAGACTTTTGGGTCAATCATATTTTGTATTAATTCTTTTGTCAAATATGTACAAATTATTAATTTAAAACCCAATAACTTTAAAGAATTAGAATTCCAAACTCAGAAACTTTAAATCCTGACTTAGCCTCTGATTTAGATGTGTAGTTTTTGCCATAGTTTAGGATGTTTTTATGTCTTTTATCTCTTTATTTTGTAAGTATGCAGTTTTACATGGTTTGGACTAATACATCAGTTCTTTCAGGATAAAATACTCCCCACACGACACACGTACACAATTAAAATGAGTGTTTTCCATGTACAGAGAAGAGGAAAAACCAAAGGAAGATTAGTCTGTTTCTGTCCAATGTATTGATGACAGACATGGCCTTTACTTGGAACAGCAGGCCTACCTAGTGTCTACTTACTATAGAGCAGAGCTCTCATGAGCTTGGGACTGACAAAGTAGTACGAAGTTGACTACAACTTAACAAAACATGTTTTACGCCTCGTGTGATTGATAAGTCTTTACGTATATAGTGCTTAATATCAGAACCTCATTTATAATTACTAACCAACAACAACAACGACATAGACACTATAGTCCACAAGTAGGGTTTAGAAAGGGCGAGAGAGTACAGAAAGTAGCCTTCCTCTACTAAAAACCTCGATCACATGGTTGTACACATGTCATAAATGTCAAGAGTCCGTCTAATTATATGGTTTTGGACAATCTTCACCGCATGAGTTACCTTTTGAAGTTGAGTCCGACCCAAAGTCTATTTTCTAACAATAAAGAACCGGCAATGGTGAGTTGTTCTGAATCAAGGATTGAAGAGGAAAACTTACTAAGGGAGGCGCTACAATTGCATGCTCCCTATGAGATGAAAAAGAAACAGCTCCCTAACAGAGTTAAGGGGTAACTTGTTTTCATCTAAGAAAGATACTTCAAATAAAGAAAACCTAACATTCAGAAAGAGCTTATCAGTTTTATTTAAAGAATAAGTAGGTATAACAAGCATTACAAATGCAAAATTGGAAAGAGAATAGAGACCACAAATTACAAAACAGTGGTGCATTAAAGTAGCTAAATGCTCACAGATGTTATTTAGTAAGAATCAATTATACATTGAAACATTTGAGCTACTGAATTAGTTACTAGTTAGGCAGCAATATAGGATTTCCCTTGTTTATACAATAGACAAGTATGTCATCATTGATACTTACAGGAGAAAATATTTCTGTCACTGTGTACATTTATAGACACTCTTTCTGTGGCACTGCTTCATCTCCAAGGCACAGAGCAGCAGGGTATGATAGGTTATTTTCAATCAACATCCTTTTTAAGTACTAAAAAATAAAAGCCAGGTTGAAGCATCTGAATAACCAAGACTACAAGCATTGACAAATGGGTCACTAGTACAAGCAATAATACAGATACCTGATCTCTACATTAATACCGATACAAGTTCTGCATCTTGCACTTGTTGACAATTCAGAGAAGGAACCTATTAATCAAGAGATACATTAGCGTGTGTTAGAAACCATCGTTAACTCCATCCAATTTGACCGTGAATAAAGTTGATAATTCTTTAGTATCATATTAGAAGTGACCTATAAGTTGTTCGCGTGACCTATGGTCAAGGGTTCGAGACACTGTAAATGCCAGACAGTACTTGCATTAGGGTAGGTTAATCACATCACGTCCCTTGGATGCGTCACCCGGCTCCGAATCACTGGATGAATTTACACCGAATATGTGATGCTTATCTAAGTCTACATTTTGAGTAGCCAATATGCACTTTTTTTTAATTCTTTTTCATATTAGGATGAATTTACACCGAATATGTGAGTAAGCTTATCTAAGCTCTACATTTAAATTCTGTCAACAAAAAGTGGTTTGTATTCTTAGATATTACAGATAAGCAATCTAATAGATAATAGAAGGAAATTTAAATTATGTCTTCTTTACTCATGTAAGAAATTTTTTGAAGCAGTTTGACCCTGCGTTTTATAATGAAGTTTGTCTTTTGTTTCTTATACAAGGCCCTGGGTACATAATAGATATGTCCTGTATGTTAATTGTACTTTATACAAAGCACTTGTTGCCTTCAATGGACCCAACTAAATAGTAGAACTGTAGAAGGAAAATGACCTTACTTGTGTAAGGAACTCATGGAGCTGGGGTATCATTTGTGTACGAATTGTGTCACAACCCAACGAACCTATTCAAGAGAATTCAGCAAATTCAGGCTGGCGTTATTCTTCTAGATAAAAATCAATGTAATGAGGCCATAAATGTTTTCTCATTGATAATTGGTAAACTAAATCAATACTTACAACGTTATTATGAGGATCTCTCCAATAAAATCCTTGAATTATAATTACAGCTATATTTGATGTTATGAGAATAAAGATACTAAGAGAATGCTTTCCCATCCACTCTAAAACGAACATCAAACGCCTCCAACCATAAATATCCACCTAAAGTTCATGCAGGACTGTCAACTGAGTTATAAATCAAAGTGAAAGCGACAAGTGATGATCATTTTGAAAAAAAAAAAAAGAGAGATAGTCGCAAGAGGGTTGTATTTCCAAACTTACCAATAAATATAGCAAACAGAATGTGATTCCAGCAGCAGCTGAGGTTACCAGCATATAACTTATCGTGTACAGCGATTTGTTTAAGGGAACACCTGAAAGGAAAAGAACACAAATCTCACATTTCATGGTGGCTAGAAGCATTTTTGACTTGAATCAAATTGAAAATTTGTTTGTTACTCCAGGTAATTATGCATTATTATCTAGAAGTAAGAAAAGACATACCTATGAAGTCAAGGAACAAACCAACCACAAGAAGTGAAAACGAGAGGACGGACCAACTGTATAGCCGATCTTTATGATCCTGAACAGTCATATAAATTACTTCTATCAACGATGTGTTGTGATAATATGGCACTGTCGCTAATTTATTAATGCTAAAGCTGTATGCCAATTACCACCGCGCTAATATATTTTTCTGGAAGGTTTAGCTATATAAGAAAACTCTTCTTGGAAAACCACCACTTATGCAGTGCAGTACATTTCAATGATGAAGGCTTCTAATTGAGACCATAACAAAGTAGAACTATTGGATTGCTTGAGACCCGAAAGCATTCCTTCGACTTCTCCTGAAATAGAGCACCTAACAGATGTAAATCATTCAGCTAATGAGACCCCATGGCTCACCTGAAATTGGACAAGTATGTGACCGTACTGCAGTCCAATGATGGATGTGGCAGCAGCTGTTAGCGAACTGCAAAAAGATTACCAGCAGAAGAAGTTGTTAAACGACAAACTAGAGAATAAGTGAAATTAGAAACATGACATTACCATATAATAAGTACATTTCATAGGAGAATTCGAGGATGAAAAATAATGACAGATTTGTTACCTTAAAATGCCTTCAGGATCAAAAGCGGCATGACACCAAGATGGCATGTTGGATCCATTGCATTCCTGTGAAAGATAACACTGGTCATGAAGGGGCTAACTGTGAGGTTTGGACATAAGCTTGTTAGCAGTGCAGTTCAGTAAAAAGTTACCTTCATATTTCTATATACAGGTTTTGCATAGAGGTGATTTATTCCAAGAATATAGCGATCAACCATTCCAGCAGAATTACATGCAGGTCCAAAATCTCCTCTAACAGAACATTTTACCTGCAAGTGGCAACAAAATTTACCATCTTATATTACAAACTGCCTTTTTATGTGTTACTTGAGCCGAGGGTCTTTCGGAAACAGCCTCTCTATCTCCACGAGGTAGGGATAAGGTCTGTATATACTCTACCCTCCCCAGACCCCACCCGTGGGAATACACCGAGTATGTTGTTGTTGCTGTTGTTGTTTATATTACAAATATAAGATAACTGATGGCAAAAGTTCTCCAACCCAATTAGGAGTCGAAATGAGCAGTAATGAGTGATCAGTCATTTTTAAGCTTCCATTGAATTAAAGTGGGCGGTTATAAGCTTCTATAGAATAACAATTGATTACAAAAGTTCTTGACTATGAGCAGGTGCTTTACATGCTGAATCAAAGGTAGAAAAATATTACTTGTATCACTCAAAGCAGTTCTTAGTTGCCATGTTTTAGGACTGCAGCTTCGAGTTTATTTACTGCAGTAATTTAGTTTTCCTGAGGTAATTTCTTTTCCTAGTCTTTAGGAGTTTTTCAGCAGATTTGTTGCTGATCTTTGGGTCTTTGAAGTTAGTATTCTATTATAAATTGAAGTCTTAATTGCAGTGATATATCAAACTTTTCAATTTCAGTTATTTAGCTCTCTTCTTTCTTGTTCTTCATTCCTTTGCTATTCTCATTCTTTCATTACTCAAAAGTTTTCCTTTGTTCTTTTTCTGTTTTTTTCACTCAAATTAACAACAGCAGTAACGACTCATCAGACTCATCTTTAAGCTTCTGTTGAGTTCTTAACGTGTTGCTTAGAGCCACTCGCATTACTTTTAGAATCTAGTTCAGATTAAGGGGAATAGAAAATCAAACAGCTTCTAACCTCATAAATGGTGCTTCCTGTTGACTGTGACACACTGAATTTCCAGTCAGGTACATACAGACCATACAACAACCCACAATGTATAGCAGACAATAGGAACATGATACACCTACAAATGAAGTAAAATGTTGTTACGTAAAACTATAGACAAATATAACCATAGAGGACAAGAAACAAAACTTTATAAAAAGAAGATCGATAATAAGATTGCCACCATCATTGTAGTTGGAATCATCAGTTTTCGAATAAAAACACACAAATTTCTCCTGTTAATAAACAATGAGGCTTAGTCCAAGTAGTTAGGTTGAGACCTTATACCAACATGTCATGGTTTTGATTTCCACCAGTGACAAGCATAGATTTTTATCTAATTTAAAGGGGATTAATGCCTACTTACGAGAAGTTGGTTTTTTCATAATTGTTAAATGAAGTTCACAGTATGCATAATAATGCACTTATGGTTCCACCAAGGTAAAAAATCTGGTCGCCACTAAGATTTTGCTCGGTGCAATAAGAAATAAACAAAGCTCTCGATTTATCTGAATACGTTCCATTTATCAAAAGGAAAAAGGAAATCAACGTTGTTGAGATCTTTGGTCTATTTTCTTCCTTTTCAATTCTAAGCAATATTCTCATGATGCTGAAGCAAAAGATATATGTAGTACTCCTAACAATTGCACAATCAAAAAGGTTATCCACATCAGTATTACAGAGTAAAAAATCCACAAAATCAGGGATGTAGTTGTCTTACCATTGCCAAATGTAATTTCTGAAAAGGGCAACTGTTTTCATCCCCTGACATGGAAGCCAGATCTCGCACAAAGCTGCTACAATATATCCAACAGCTATTCTCTGCATAAATGCAAAAGAAATGTATAATATTCTGAACAAGTAATTGATATGAACAGGTTACATGCATAAGTTCTTTATCCTGCACCTATCTGTTGACTATCTAGTGATTAGAAACGCTTCTAACAAGAAAAAGATAACTTCATATAATAATCAAGGAAACTAGGTTAGGATGTTTCTCTTGCAGAATCAGCATGTATCACAGAAACAGGTACGTAAGAAGTTAAGCCATGTAAGCACTTGATTGAAACTAAAAAGAACAACAAAGCAATACCTCACAGGCTAAAGCTGGAACTAGGGCTCAAGCGAAAGCAGTCTTTAGAAGTCTAAACTAAAAAAGACTTATGGACCACTTAGGAAGGATAAGTAACATAGCTACAAAGCAAAAAAAATTGCCGGACGTGATGCGACGACACTATCTCAACAGGCAATGCTAGTGAAACTGAAACAACACTTACCTTGTAGCTACTCTAGTCATCTCATACCACATTAGCGAAAAAGCAATAAAAACAATATCAGAGGTACCTGCAAAATTCCCATCCATCGTATTCTTTCAATATCTACACCATAGGTTAAACCAGTGATTCCATGCAAGTAACCCCCTGCAACGAAATAAATGTGGAATCAGTAATTATCCAACAGCATTCAAGTATAGATATCTCATACAAGAATATGATAAATTATAAACAAAGTCAGAAGACAACATTAGTATTAGAATCTCGTAAATATTCTTGAATATTCTAGGATCGTGTTAATATAGCATAGCTTGATTTACTCCTGTAATTATGTATTTTGATTCTCTTTTTGTTTCTTAGAATACGTACAATTAGCTATTTAAACCCCAACAGCTTTGACGGAATAACCAGTTTCTCTCAATTCTCGTTTAATTTGTCTTACTTTCTAACAAGTAGAAAAGGTCATCAAGAGCAAAACAGGAAATCCCGCCACACACACGAAAAGGATAAAATCCAACAATTTGAATTCTTGCTAATAACATATACTAGAAAATGTATTGTATTATGTTACTTGGTACCGTAAAATCTTCAATTTAGACTATTTTCTGATGATGCTTTTCCATCAGGAATTTAACTACAGTATCTTCACGCAGAACATTTTGTACTAAGCAAGTTTAACTCGACCTGTAAGTTTACATTCTTGTTGATTAAATTTTCCTGGTCTATTTAACTAACTGAAGCTAGCTGAGATTGAGAGCTTCCTTACAATGCAGCTCCTGAATTGTAAAACTAAAGAAGCTGGTGGGCCAACGCTTAAACTGCCAGATAGAGACAAGCTAGCTGGCCTTTTAAATGTGTAATATCTGAAGAAGTAAAACGTGCCATCATTGAACTTCATTTCATTTGTAAGAACCGGAGCAATATCCTATCTAGTTGTACCACAAAATTAAAGGACACCCATTTGTTGCAATTTATGGAGAATAGGTGATCCATTTTGAAAGACATATACAGGCTTATAGTTGCAGAATATTGTTAGGCGGTTGATGTTAGTAGTGAGCTGTAATATTCATTTGAAAAATGCCAGCACACTAAATTACCTTGAAGGAAAATGCCAAGGATAAAAAGTTTCAATGTCCTAATCACAACTTTCAAGGTCCCCCCAGTTCTGTCTATGACTATCTGCAGTTTTGAAAGAGGAAAAGATTCAGAAAATGCTAAGTGCAACAATGACAACAGGCATGATCTTACTCAGATGATTTAATTATAAATTGACAGCACATAGGATAGGATATCATAATGCAAGTTTGAGAAGTATGCATCATAAGCGTATATCTTTCATAATGATGGGGTTTATGTCCACGATTTTATCTGAAGATCAAAGTATAGATACCTTATTTACAATAGCCAGGGAAACTCCAACAACAAAGAGGAAGAAAGGCATTACAAAGTCTGCCAAGCGGACCCCATTCCACGGGGAGTGAGCAATGCTGGGGAAAACAGAACCACCGTAATCCACAAGCATCATAAGCTGAAAGCAGTAAACAAATTAAAATCATGAGCTGAAATTTCTACAAGAGAGAAGGAAAAGAGAAGAACTATGTCTTAAAATAAACGTGGACAAGAGACCTCACTTGTGTGGAGTACGGTTATCAAAATCATCGTTAAAGAAAGCATTCAATCCAAACCTTAAAGCAAGGGGTTGAGTAGATAAAGAAGCATTTTTACAATGGACTTTGAGAATCATTATTTATAGGGTTAGCTGCACGTTAGGTTGCTCGGACTCTCCAAAAATGTTGCCTCACCCGTGCCGGACTCTCCAAAAATGCACTACCTTTGGAGAACCCTACGCCCACGCGTCGACATTTCTGAAGTCCGAGAAACGTCGGCTGCAAGTAAGTGGTGCTGTTATAAGCACGAATAAAACGATCTAAAGGTGGCCATATCTTCTTTGTGAATGTGGTTTCGAGGTTTGATCTAAAACAATATTTGCTTGCTTAACCTATGTAAAACTAAACTCCACGCGTCAACTGCTTACACCTTCTCAATATCAAGAATTGAGCAAGTAAATATGGAAACTTAAAAGCATGGCTGTATAATTGTGTGCTAAGAGAGACCTGTGCCCCAGCAAAAGCTATAACATTTCTATAGCTGCATATGCTCATGCTTTCAGACCCAAACCTTATACATTACGTCAACCCTTCTTCAACAAGGATAAAACTAAGCACACTCTTCAACATACAGTGAAACCTCTCTATAACGGCATTGTTTGTTCCGATATGTTTTGGAGTGAAATGTTGTTATAGATGACATATATTAGAATATAACATGAAAGATCCGTTCCGCAAAAAACATGGTTGTTATAGTGAAATATTGTTTTAGAGGATATTTTTTATAGAGAGGTTTGACTGAACTTAGTTGCTAACTCATTCAATCATAAACAAGTTTAGGGAAAAATGAAGTGCCAAGGGGAAACAAAAAAAAAGTATATATTCATTTCCGTAGTTATCTAGAGAGCCAATAAGAAAACTAAAAGCCGAAAAAGACACAAAGAAAAGTCGTGAACTAAACTAACTCCATGCCCCGATATTCCCGAGCACTTAAAATGAAGGAAAATCCTTCAATCTTCATAACATGCATACGGACATCTCAACATTAATACATCCCAAAGGTTATTTTCTAACAAAAAAATTGTAAGAAAACTAATATAAATGAAAACAACTAGTGACATGAAGCTCGCGTAATTCCAAACAAGCAAAAAATAAAAAAAGTAATCAAACTCTACTCAGGATTTGAACTTCATTTTCAAAGCAATCAAAAGTGCTAAAGACAAGTTTGGATTTGGTTCAAGTTATCAAGTGCTTATGCTTTATCTTTCTTCGTAAAGCATAAATTTTGGCCGAATTTTTCTATGTTTTTTCATCAGTACACAAACTCTATTGAATTAAGGTATTAAAAATAAAAATAAAAGCTTACAAAAACACAGAGGCCTCGAAAGACATCAAGAGAAACAACACGTGTAGAAGTTGAAGCTCTACTTTTCCTTTCATTTGTTGCACTTTCTATCTCTGCTTCTCCACCGTTGCTCCTTAGTAACGGCTGATTTTCTTCCATTTTTATGTGTGTATATGTATGTATAAAAGTACTGAAGAAGATGGAGTGGAAGAAGGTACATATGGTTTATGCTTTGTTTGATGCGATTGCGACAAGGACCAACTATCAGGTGGGGACTTGTCATGGATGACAATGATTTTGTTTTCTGTTCTTTGTTAGATTTGGACCAATCACTATTCATTTAATGTCCATATCTCTTTCACCCTTTCTCTCCTACTCAACAAAATTTCATCATTAAGCAAAATATTCATAATAAATAAAGTTATGATTTTGTTAGTTTGTTACAAATTCTGAGTCAATCCTTTTCTTCTATTACATTAATTTTCGTTAAACTTAAGAGTTTAACAAAACTAATTGATAACATTTATCATTAAGCAAAGCATTCACCTGAAAGTCAGCAGCAAGGAAATTATAATTTGGAGAGGGAGAGGGAAATCGAACTCACCGACAAGCATTAGTTTGTTACAAACAAAAATGAGTCAATTAATAGTTATATTATTTTATTTTATTTTAAAATAAGGGTTAAATCAATTTAGTATTCAACTTTTTTAAAGTTTTTCTACTTTCTACAAGTTATCTTTGATTTAACGAAATATACTTTAATCCTAAATTCCTAGTCCAACAATATGACTAATGACTTTTGTCCGAAACACTTGACAAGGATGGATTTCTTGTCCAAAAGGCTATCATGGTTTGCTTCACTTTGCCGCCTTCCTCTCCATTTTCTCTCTTTGGTGTATTGTTTTCATTCTTCTTTGTCTATGTATTTTTTTTTTATAAAGGTAACATTTCTTTGTCTATGTATTAGCAACATATTATGTAGCAATTAATTTTGAATAGAATGCTGGAATGTCCCAACACTTTTTGACATGACCCCTGCCCAACTCTCCGAGCTACATAGGTGAAATTATAAATGTACGAATAGTTTCTAGTACTTTCTTCTTATTAAATACCTTCTACTTTGTAGAAAGATCGTCACTACTATGATCACTGTTTACAAAGCACAATTGGTCCACGCAATACACAAATGATTTGTTTTGCAAACTTTGAAGAATGTGGAACAAAAACATAAGAAAAGTTGCAAGTAGCTGCACTTTTATAAATCCAAAAGTACAATGTTCTCTCCTTAATTTTATATCGTTATTGTATAAATCAACCTTTGAGTTGTTCCAACAAGAATAGTAGTTTAAACAGATATTCCCCCCTGATCTTGAAACAGAAGGGGGGACACTAAGAAGAAACGCCCAACAAGAGAAACAATGGAGGCCACTAAAAATAGATGCCTAAGGATTCAAAAGCTTAGTATATCATGGACTCTTGATACAGTTCCAATGTATGACTTCATAAGCTCTTGAATTGATCAAGAAAAAAACTTGGCTGGAGAACTAAAACTGCCAATGAAAAGTTTGAGCACATGGAATTACTGACAGCTTCATTTGGAACTGAACATAAGAGAGCTTACTGAATGAGATGCTCTATGGTACAGCTATATTATAAAGAAAACCACAGCAAAGAGCATCAACGTTGCAAAAGGCAATGCCTAAACTGATATACAATAGAGTTGTAACACACAAGTTATAACAGATGATTGCCAAGCTGGAAAAGGAAAAGGCAAGAGAGAGCAGATGACCGTCAAACTGGAAAAGGAACAGGGAAGAGAAAAATGAAATTTTATTAGAACTATCTATATCACTTCCATCCTTTAAAAGCATATCACATCTCAGATTTGATGAAATAGGATAAACAAAAGAACTTGGGCACTTGCATCAGTCCAACAGGCTATGTCCTGATGAACAGTCACTTTAAACTTTGTCAAAAGCATGCATCTAATACTAACTTTTAAGAAGTAGCCATAGTTATCATCAAGCTATTTGATTCTTAAACAATCACCGTCCTATCTATGCACAAACTCAACCACCAGCTTTCACAAGCTGAAGTGAGGTAGAAGGAAAAAGGAGACAACGTCATGAAAACAGCCACAGAATGAGGCTACAGAAATACAAGGTCTAGCTAATCATCCTGCCACAGCAGGTAACATTCCTCGGATCCGACTGAACCACACATGTCATGGAAACAATCACATTATAACGGGGAAACATAAGATCTAACAAATCACCCTGCCACACCTCATTAAATTGTGCAGCCACTTAATGAGGAGATGAGACAGGAGAGAAGAAATTCGCGTGAATAAGATATCAGGCTCAAACTTCAGGTATACAATTCTTATCTATGATAAACCTTGGCTCTTCTCCTAATGCACTCATTGGCCCAAGACCACACACCAAAGTGAACTTCTCCATCTCTTAGTCACGCTCAAACTCTCAACTGAGTCTGTCTAAAGCATTGGACTTCAAGGTCAGAACCTAGAAGCCCATAGACCATTTCGTGCCGTCAAATACCATGCCTATGTAAGACTAGTCACAACAGGCAACACACACTCTCTAGTCTAACATCCCTCCATGACGGAAAACAACACCAAACCATTGCACAAGCCAAGAACTGACCTGCTTATTTCAAAGTAAGAGTCAAAGTAGCTAAAATGCACCACTAAAAGGAACACTGATGATAAACACAAGAAACAATATGAATTTCCGACAAGAGATCAATGAAAATGAAAATTAGCTACCAACATGATTTCAATCTTCAATTTCTACTAGAACATAAGAAACCATGACATAAGTCATAACACACAAAAGAGGTTTAACAGTCTCCCTCAACTGACAAAGTCGAAGGTCCGAGAAACAAAAGTCACATATTTACTAACATGAAAGTTGTTCAAAGCATCTACTAGTATATTGCAAATCAATCATCAGAATATGGACGGCTTAACAAATTCAAATTCACTCAAATGCCCAGGCGTTCTCCCTCCTAACTTCCTCCTCCTCCTCAGGAGTGAAGTCATTCTTGATGTTGAATGTCTTACGGATCTCCTCGGGAGTCTTCCCTTTGATCATGTCTGCAACTGTCTGACAAGTTAGATCAAGCAGGCTCTTTATGTTCAAATAGTTGGCAGCCTGTAAAGAGGATAAGGCAAATGATTTAATACAACTGCAATGGATACTTAACCTCTACAAGATCTCAACAGAAAAAGAAAGAGCAAATCTCTACAAGCTCTCAATAGAAAAGGAAAAAGCAAATTTCTACATTGGACTTGAGAAAACTAGATATTAAAAAGGAGGGTTCCATGTAAATCATTAGATGCTAATAGCAACATCTAAAAAAAAATGGAAACCAATATGAAAGCACCCAGTAACAACAGTATGTAAATTTAACAGTTAAAAAAACATTCAACAAATTGTCAGCCACTCAACGGATTCAAAATGCCAAGGCAAGAACTCAGGGGGAGGAACAGAGAGGCCATATCAAACATATAAACAGAATGTGCTACAAACATGTCCATATTTTTTTTTATGACAAGGGAACCCGCAGCCGCTACCCTTTGGGTGCGCACAGGGTAAACCCCACTCCTATGCAAGCCAGCAAACCACATAGGAAAGATAACCCGCACTAGGCAAGCCCCGTGCAACGACCTCGACCTAGAAGCCAAATCCCTTGCTATTGTAGGCAGGGAGTATCAAACCTGCGAACTCCATTATGAAAGCCCCATGCTCAACCAACTGAGCCACCCTTGCGGGTAATTGTTTCTTAAAAAAAAGGGAACAAACTAAAGTATGACTACATATTCTATGTTTAAAAAAAAAATTGAAGGAGTATGACTACATATTCTAAAGGTAAAATATATGCTTCATTCTAGTTTTACAATTACATGCATGTCTTATTTTTATTTTTAATTTTATTGCTACAGCAAGTCTTCTTCATTCTTACGCATTGTTTTAGAATGAACCACTATAATACTATACTGTTGTACTAAGCATATAGAAAGTTCAGTACTTGACCATGACAAATGGGAAAAATATTACCAAACATAAGAGACTAATAGAACTACAGAAGTAGCTGTGAAACGTTATTTCATTACCTCAAACACCTACACAACCAACTCCAGTTTATTACATACTAAAACAAAAGGACTACACAATGAAATGTCTTGGAGCCAAATAAAGTGGAATGGATATAGAAAAAAAAATATCTAGTTTGGGATTGAGACATAATTGATTGATTAATTATACATGACCACCCTAATAAACTCAATGTATATTACAAATGAAGCTTATAAAGGAGAAACTAGAGCGTAAACTCAGTCTATGGAAGAGGAGGCAGCAAACAAAAGCCAAGAACACAGGCAATGGTAGCCAAAAGTAAAAGGTGCATTGACAAATTACCATAGATCCACAAAATAAACAAAAATTACCAAACTGATCACAGAAAACTAATACTCCATTTTGTTCATTTTATATGGAGGTGTGGTTGACTGGGAATGGAGTTTAATAAAGAATAAGAAACTTTTGGCACATACAAAAGTACTTTTTAGTTAGAACTAGTGATCTAAACATGCCATAACATTACTATCACCTAGACTAAGGGTAAATGGGAAAGCTAAAGAACCTCCAAATATAGAAACGTTCATTCTTTTTGGAATAGATTAACATGGAAAAATTGTCGGTTTAATAATTTACACAACTACCAACCAAAAGTCATCTTTTTGAAAAACACCAATAAGCAGAGACGGTTACAACAACATACACAGTGAAATCCCACAAGTGGGCTTGGCGAGGGTGGTCTGTACGCAGCCTTACCCCTACCTCGTGAAGGTAAAGAGGTTGTTTCGAATAGACCCTTGACTCAAGTAAAGCATATCAAAACAAGTATGAAAAGAAAATACATTAGAGAATAACAGTAGCAACATATAATATGATAACCGAAGCAAAGGAAACACTAGTTAATAAAGCAAAGATTGTTGAAATTAATAATTTATACACTTCTACTATAGGAGTCACATACTTTTCAACTATAATCTTAGACTATGACAAATATTATGACTTATAAGTGCCTATTTGCAATTGTTCAAATACATAAATAAATAATTAAGAGAACAGAGAATCAATGACACCAATAATTGAACAATCCGACCATTTCAGAATATATCAAAATTATGACTTATAAGCTAAGTTGTGTGTGACTCTTCAAATGGGAATGCAACTTTTGGAGTAAGATACACAATTTTCAGGGGAACTCTTGAGTTAATAATATATACAGTCATACAGAGTAAAAATTGTCGGTTTAACAATTTACACAACTACCAACCCCAAGTCAACTTGTTGGAATAGACTAATTAGCAGAGACTGTTGAGATTAATAATTTATGAAACTACCAACAAGGCACAAACAGAAAATTGAACAATCGGACCGTCATACCAGTATGAGATCGAAAAGGGTACTCTGGTCAACTTTGACAAAATCAGCATCAAAAGACTTGAGATCCTCATCAGAGACCTTATTATCTTTAGCCTCCACGTGGCGCTTGCAGTACTCAATAACCTTAGCCAAGATCTCGCTAGCCACGTTAGGCAGAGGGATGCTTGTGTTAGCACAGTCATCTCCAAACATAAGCTTAATACTCTCTGATTCTAAAGCCACTGCCTCTTCAACCTCAAACGTTTCTCCATCGGCACTCTTCAGTACAATCATTTTTGAGGAATTTTGGGAACAAACCCTAGAGAGAGAAGAGAGAAGCAATATAGAGAGAACCTGTAGACGGTGTAGAATAATAATTCAAGGCTTCACCTAGGCTTATTTAAATAAAAAACCAATCAAACCCAAAATAGGATTTACTTACGTGTTTGGATATGCTTTTTCACTTATTTTTTGTAGCGTTTAGAAGTATTTTTTATTTTATTTTACTTAAACACCTGAAATAGTAAAAAAAAAAAAAAAAACTCAAAAGTAAATAAGCCAATCCAAACACTCTCCAAGTATTATTCTACTTTTATTTAGATATATATTGTAGTCAAAATTAAATGGAAAGTAACTGAATTCATTCCTTGAAAGAGTGTTCTAGATAAATTTGCACTTAGAGCTAGAAGCACGGTCTAATTGAAAAATTTATGTTTTTTCCTCTTGATTGGAGTGGGCCTTCGGATAGTTCGAATTGGATATGAAAATTCAGATTTAAATATTCAGTTTTCGAATTGAAGAAATTATAATCTACATCTAATCCAAATAAATTCGGATTGGATTGAATTTTTTATGTTTAGCTTTGGATTAATCGGTTTGGATATTTTAAATTTTTGATTTTGACTTTTGGGCATTCAAAACAGGCCGTAACAATTAACAACCCAATTCACTTAATAGTGTGCTACTTAAAATGTATAATTTTCTACAGTTAACAAGGTTTAAGATCATCCTTGCCGCCCATGCCGCGTAATTTCATATTAGACTTAATACTAATGAGTAAGGTCGTAGGGTACTAATCTGTTGGACCTTTGAAAATTATACTTATTATTAGTGGGCACATATGATATTACTAACATGTATTTAAGGCATAAATCCGATATTCAATCCAAAATTCATAAATTTTAAAAATAAAATTCAAAGTCCAATCCATAATCCAAAAGTTCAAACCAAATATTCAAAAAATTTGAATTTCGAATTGGCCCAAACTATACCCACCCCTACTCTTGATGGTACAAATTTGTTTTCACTACTTCCAACAGGATTCTTTCTCGGTGCCTCTAGAAATATAACCCTGCAAACAAGATGACTAATCAAATACAACTTGGGAATGCATCGCTCTTTATCAATATGCAAACAGAATATACTTACACATTATGTGCTAAATGCACATAGTCTGAAGCACTAATATGTTAAGACCTAGTTCATTAGCTTGATGAATACTACTTTCTTCGTCTCAATTTATATGATATAATTTTGACTGGACACGGAATTTAAAAAATAAAGGAAGACTTTTGAATCTTGTGGTCTAAAATCAGCCAAATATATTTGTGTAGTTATAAATTCTCATTAAGCGAAAAAGATAAAGTTTAAAGTTAAATTATTATCATATAAAGAAATGTATAATTCTTTTTTTAACGGACTAAAAAGAAAAGTATGTCACATAAATTGGGACAGGGGACAGAGGGAGTATTACTTATAGGGAAGTGCTATTTGGGCAGAATAGGCTGGGCAGAAAATAGGCAGAGAATGAGAAAAGTCGTAAATGCCCTTAACGTCCCAAAGATGGTTAATTACCCATACACGGCCTTAACAGCAAACAAAGTTACACGCCAGTCAAGAAAATTAAAATGCTAAGCACGCTTAAGATTTTGCACTAATCGAGGTATGCTTTTCTACTTTTCTGTACCATACGTATCCCTACTAACTATACGTATAAACTAAGTACAAAATTTTCCCTCCATTTTCCTTTTGCATTTGACCCTTCATTATAAAAACCTAGAGATCTTCCTCACCTGATCACACAAACTCGGCCGGCGGCTTTCCACTCACCTTTTCCGGCAGCTTCATTCACCTTTATCAACACCATTAGTATTTTTGTCCGTAACAAAACCTCAAAACTACCCAAAAAGGATACCCACCTCCATTTCTCTTTCACAAACTAAGGAGCCGTTTGGACATGGTTTGAAATCATGATTTGAAACCATGTTTAGACATGCAATTTGAATTTCTTAAGTTGTATTTTTCCTTATAGACATAAAAATCCATAAGTTGTGAAAACTATTAAAATATTCTCAATTCTTATATAATCTTACCAAATGAGCAAGTCATAGTTCATAACAAAATTAATACGCTACTAGAAGACCTTTCTAAAAACTACAACATCAATTGATCAAACTTTAGTTCAATAAAAAAGAAAATTTAACATGAATAGTAATGTAACTATTCTTTAATATAATCCTTCCACATGGTAGACATAAATAAAAATTGGTAAATGGTTGGTGGGAGTAATTGTTAAAAATATCTACCAACTTATGGGTCAAGTTTTATATTTAAAAATTTTGAAACCATGATTTGAAACCCCAAATTATGCCTTTTTGAATGATTTGGATTTCAAACCATGGTTTGAAACCATGAGATAAAATGCATGTCCAAACGCTAATTTTATCTCATGATTTCAAACCATGGTTTCAAATCGCATGTCCAAACGTCTGATAAGTGTTGTGACAAATAAAATTGAAAGAACCATGGAATTTCTAATATCTCTTTTCAAAAATTAAATTGAAAAAATCATGGAATTCTCTTCCGAAAAAGAATCATGAAATTTCTAGAATCTCAAAAATGAATTTGAAAAAGAAAACAAAATGAGTTCACGGTAACAATTAAACGGACGAGGGTTTCTCCACGACATTGTAGTAGAGCTAACACTGGGGTGTTGGTGATGGGTATGGGTTTAATCAAATGAACGGGAATGAGTACTTTCTAATTGATGGTGGGTGTTATAGCTGTGGATGAAAAGACATATTTATTGGCCAGAGATTTTAGTCTCTAGAGCATAACCGTGATAGCAATGGTGATGGCGGTGGCGGCATGGCAGGTCATTTAGCAAGGAAAGTAAGGATTGTGACCATAGTGGTGGTGGGGGCGTGGAGGCGATTGTTACAATGGTTGTGGCGGAGGCAGTGCTCCGATAGTGGAGGTGGCAGGGAAGTGGCGGCGGAAGTAGTGGCTATGGTGGGTCTGGAGGCAACATGAAGGAGAAAGAGAAAAAATAAAAAAGTTATTTTTGGTTTGTTTTCTCAATTGACACGTCTCCTTAGGGACCAACTTTAGGAGCACTATATATTTGTTCACGCTCCAATGAGATGTGAGAGACATGCATACCACTATGTGTTTAAGTGGCACATTAAACGTCTTCTTGAAGGGTTCAAGAGGTATGGGTCTCAGTTGAGGTATCCAAGTGAATTTCACGAACAAATTCGATGGTCTGTCAATGACTTCAGCCTTTTAACTATTCAAAGTTCTTCATAGGGAAAATGGGCATGTGCCCAAAGACTTTTGGGTTGGATCATTTGCACCTTTGTCCATATTTCGTGCTGGTCTTTAACAGATTTGGAGCCCAGTTTACCATCCACTCCAGTTTATAACCCTTATCTCTTACACTTTTTCTAATCATGAACTTTCACAAGCTGAAGTAAGGGAGAAGGAAAATGGAGACATAATGTGGTGAAAACAGCCACAGAAATACAAGGACTGGCCAATCGTCCAACCACAGTAGGTAATGTTGCTCAGATCTGACTGATGAAACAAACATGTCATGGAAACAATCACATGACAAGAACGGGGAACATAAGATCTAACAAATCATCCTGCCCCACCCAAGGTGTGCAGCCACTTAATGAGGAGAAGAGAAAAGAGAGAAGAAATTCTCGTGAACAAGATATGAGGCTCAAACTTCACGTATACAACTCTTATCTATGATAAACCTTGGCTCTTCTCCTATTGCACTCATTGGCCCAAGACCATCACACTAAAATGTCTCTTAATCACTCTCAACTGAGTCTGTCTAAAGCACTGGGTTTCAAGGTTAGGAACCTACAAGCCCTAGACCATTTTGTGCCTTCAAATAACATGCCCATGTAAGACTAGTCACAACAGGCAACATACACTCTCTAGTCTAATATTGACCTCTTATTTCTAAGAGTCAAATAAGCTAAATGCACTGCTAAAGGAACACTGATGATAAACACAAGAAACAATATGAATTTCCAATAATAGATCAATGAATATGGAAATCAGTTACCAACATGATTTTATCTTCGATTTCTACTTAGAACAGAAGAAACCATCGCATAACAGAGCAAAAGAGGTTCAACTGTCTCTCCTCCAACTGACAAAGTCGGGAGTTTGAGAAACAGCAGTCACATATTTACTAACATAAAAGTTGTTCAAAGCATCTACTAAAGTATATCGCAAATCTATCATCAGAATATGGACACTTAACAGACTCAAATTCACTCAAAAGCCCAGGCATTCTCTCTCCTAACTTCCTCCTCTTCTTCAGGAGTGAAGTCATTCTTAATGTTGAATGTCTTACGGATCTCCTCAGGTGTCTTCCCTTTGATCATGTCTGCAACTGTCTGACATGTCAGATCAAGCAGGCTCTTTATGTTCAAATAGTTGGCAGCCTGTAAAAAGAGAGACAAGGCAAATGATTTCATGCAACAGCAATGGATACTTAACCTCTACAAGCTCCAATAGAAAAAGGTAAAAGCAAATCTCTACATTGGAACTGATATTAAAGCAATAGCTAAAAAGAAGAGGAAACTACCATGAAAATATCCAGTAACAGCAGTATGTAAATTTAACAGTTAAAAAACACATTCAACAGATAGCCAACCACTCAATGGATTCAAAATGCGAAGGCAAGAACATAGAGGGTGGAACAGAGAGGGCATATTAAGCATGTAAACAGAATGTGCTGCAAACATGTCCATATAAATTTGTTCCTTAAAAAAGGCAACGAACTAAGGTATGACTACATGTTCTAAAGGTAAAATATATGCTTCATTCTAAGTTTTATAAGAGCATGTCTTATATTTATTTTAATCATTACAGCATGTCTTACCCGTTGTTGTAGAATGAGCCACTATAATATTATACTGTTGTACTAAGCAAATAGAAAGTGCAGTACTTGGCCATGACAAAAGGAAAAAGAATTACCAAATATAAGACACTAATAAAAGTGACTAACTGCAATTTATTGCATACTACAAAAAAGAGACTATGCATTGACATGTCATGGACACAAATAAAGTGGAATCGCTATAGAACCCTTTCTGTTTGGGATTGTGGCGCAATTGATTAATCATTTATATGTGACTACCCTAATAAACTCAATATATATTACCAATGAAGCTTATACAAGATAAAACTAGAGCAGAAACTCAGTTTATGAAAAATGAGGCAGCAAACAAAAGCTAAGAACACGGGCAATAGTAGCCAGAAGTAAAAGGTGCATTGACAAACTACCATAGATCCAGAAACTAAACAGAAATTACCGAACTGCACAGAAAACTAATACTCTTCTGGTTCATTTTATATAGAGGTGTGGTTGACTGGGAATGGAATGAAAAAGAGCGGTCTAATAATTTAGAAAAAGAAACTGTCGAGCGATAAACGTTCGCGTTACTGTCATTTCGAAAATTTTTTAAGAAACATGAAGCAAAATAGGGGTCACCAACCACCAGCCAACCGACAAATCATCACACTTTTAACCGATTCGCGTTCCTCGACACCCAATCCACGGACTAGATATACAATAATGACATAAGTACTTGACTCGAGAACCGAAACGGAGCTCGCCAATCCCGAACAACTTAGCAAAGTCTTCTTCATTCTTTCCGAATAGATTAACATAACAAACAATAACCATAGCTCAATTTAGTAAAATTGTCAGTTAAATAATTTACACAACTACCAACACTAACGTCAATAATGCTACATCATTCTCTACTAGGCAAAATAATGAATAATTAGCAGACTGTTGAGATATAATAAATATCAATAATGGCGCAACTACCAACAAGGCACAAAGGAAAACAACAACATACCCCCTTTCGTGTTTTGGAAAAAGTAGTCATGAGAAAATACAAACGTAAAGAAGACATAGCACACCTGTGCATAAGCCGAAAAGGTCTAAATATTAAAATCTCACACCCCCATCTAGAGTGGTTTTAGAAAAATCAATTTTGTGTTTCTTTGTACAAAACTAGTTCTTTAAAAATCATTAGTGAAACCACGACCGCAAGCCATTTTTGGAAAATCGAAGTGATAATCAATTAAACGGAACAACCAAGTATATTATAGAACATAATAAGGTAGTTAAACAACAAAATAATTCTAAATGGTTATGCAATTTTTTTCCAAAAAAATTCAATTCAATTCCATTGAATGAAAAGAAATTCAATCTTAGATTTCTAGGAATAGGTCCAGGCCCATCCGAACCTATTAGGTCTAAAACATGCCAAAAGAAAATGCTAAATTTTCCGCCCTTTACGCTACTCCAGCAATAGAAACAGGTCGCATTTACCAACTATTCATGAAAAAATTTCAATCTTGCTCAATACTTGTCAGTAACAAACACACCATCCCGCAGCACATCAACAATATCCATAAGCAATTCCAAACACATTCTAACATTAATAACTCTTTTCTATATAATTCGACAACATTCGTGCATATTCAATTCAACTTCACATATTCAAACACAAAGATTGCATATTCAAATACCAATCCATAACCATTCAAACAAAAGAACATTTCCAACAATCCGCACAATATTCAAAACAACCCAGCCAAAATATAAGCAACAAACCTTCCAAGTCCAAGGAAATATCAATGAACGCATTTCTTGTCTTCCAAATTCATAAACCATACTAACAATCTATACTTTAACAACATTAACTTTACAAATACATTTAAACTACACTAAATTCACATTATCTTCAAACAGCCCATAATGTTCTCTACTTCAAATCGATCATTAAATCAAATTAAAATCCATACAACAACAACCAAATTACACTAAATAAAATTTGTTCATTCTTTGACAAACAACACCACCCATATTCGGCCATCCCAACCAACCTACAACTTTCATGAATTTCATTACTTTTCCATACATTACAACAACAACTAACGGAATTAATCCATTTTCTTTCCATGCAACATAACACCCACTAACCATGCAAATGGCACACATATTTCTTGATTCATTTCCACATACTATAACACTTCACAAATCGTCCATAACATATATAAAAATATGATTAAACCTTACCTTTTTCCATCAATTCTCCACTTGACTAAAGTTGGCAACTTGTATGAATATGTTTTCTGCTCCACAAATCACTTCACCTTACTAAGACCCTTTATTGCATTATTTAGCTAGAGGGAATAAGTTGAACAATCAATCTTGCTCTTCTTTTTTTTTTTGTTGTTCCGAATTTTTACTCTCGGAAAGTTTTGGAACTTTTGGGCGAAAAATGAGATTTTTGTCCCTTAAAAAAAGTTTAAACAATCTAAAGTTTGACCACATGTAACGTCTATAATTCTCCCGATGTCCTATCAATGAACGGTTTGTTGCAACAATAGACTCGACGAACTTCATTTTAGGATTTTGAAACACCTTAAAACTCCACATATCTTACATGTCAAACTCATGCTGCGAAACGCGTATAACACCAACCACCAGTCATCTTTTTGGACTAGAATAATAAGCAGAGCCTGTTGAGATTTCATTCTTTCCGGAATAGATTAACATGTAAAATTGTCAGTTAAATAATTTACACAACTACCAACCACAAGTCAATCTTTCTCTACTAGAATAATAAGCAGACTGTTGAGATTAATAAAGTACGCAACTACCAACAAGGCACAAAGGAAAACAACAACATACCCAGTGTAAGTAGTATGAGAAAAAATACAAACGTAAAGAAGACATAGCAAATACTAGGAAAAGCATTACATAACATTCATAAAAAGGAACAGTAACAACAACAAAATAATGCGATAAAAAAAGGAAGGGTCCATGTAAATCAAATGCTAAATAGCAATAGAAACAGGAACCAATATGAAAGTATCCAGTAATAGCAGTATGTAAATTTAACAGTTAAAAAACACACTAACACATTCAACAACGTGTCAGTCACAGTGTAACCGAAAATTTCATATCCAATCAGTCACTGTCACTTAACGGATTCAAAATGCCAAGGCAAGAACTCGGGTGGAACAGTGAGGCATATCAAACATGTAACAGGCTGTGCTGCAGGCAAGTCCATATAGCACTTGTTTCTTGAAAAAGAAAACAATCTAAAGTTTGACCACATGTTCCAAAGGTAAAATATATGCTTCATTCTTTTTTCTGATGACAGAATCTATGCTTCACTCTTTTTTTGATGACAGAATATATGCTTCATTCTAATTTTACAATTACAAGCATGTCGAGTTTTGTTTTTCTCTTTTATAGTTGCATCATGTTTTCTTAGTTATTACCTATTGTATTAGAATGAGCCACTATAATAATATACTGTGTACATGACAAAAGGGAAAAATAACAAGGGATTAATAAGCTATTAGCAAAAAGTTAACGAATTTATCACAGAAAACTAACACTCCTTTTGGTTCATTTTATATGGAGGTGTGGTTGACAGGAAATGGAGTTTAATAAAGAAAACAAAACTTTTTGCACATAGGAAAGTACTAGTTTTTAGTTAGAACTTGTGATCTTAACATGCCATGACATTACCATCGCCTATAAGAGCATGTAGCTAAAGAACTTCCAACTATAGAAGCATTCAATCTTTTTGGAATAGATTAACAAGTAAAGAGAGTCGTTTAATAATTTAAACAACTACCAACCACATGTCAGCTTTTTGGAATAAACTAATAAGCAAAGACTGTTGAGATTAATAATTTACGTAACTACCAACAACGCACAAACAGAAAAACAGGAAAACAGTCAAGCCAAAAAACACTCCATCAGTTCTCAGTTATGTGGCACTATTTTTTGGGGATAGATTAACATGTAAAAATTGTCGGTTTAATAATTTAGATAACTAGTGTTAGCTTTTCAAAATATATATAAAATATATATATATATATAGTAATCAATAAATAAATTTACACAACTACCAACAACAAGTCTTTCTGGAATAGTTTAATAAGCAAAGACTGTTGAGATTAATAAGGAACAGTAACACAGGAAATCGAAGGGCATGAAACTACACGACAAATGCTACTATCACGTCGGAAAGCGAGATAACACTCTAACTACCGGATACCATGGGTGTGATAGAGGGCGGGGAAATAGCAAGCAAGACGGCTAGACTGCAAGCACAATAGTTTTCTTACATAGTAGGACGGCTTGCCACAAACCTGACTTCAACAACCCGGAGGATGGCTTGTCAAGTTAGTCGGACAGTTTGAAAGATCATAGATATGAAAGTTTTTCCTACAAAATGGACAGGCTTCCTAGCCAAGCTACTCAACTCGGAAAAACTTTCACACTACTACAGACATACTGTCAAAGCTTCGGAAAACTATTGTACTTTTGGCAAGCTAACTTGCTCAATATTTCCTAGCCCTATACTACCTTAGGATCAGTCTTTCCATGCCTTTCAAAGAGAAGAACAAGAGAAATTTAGAAAGCACTCATTTTATTGATATCGAAAAATTTACAGGGAGATTGTTTGATGATTTCTAGCTATTACATAGCCTCCTATTTATAGAAGTTGGAGGCTACTACAAGACATATCTTACATGGCACACGGGCCCCTCTAGACATGTGAATGGCCTAATAAAACAAGCCTAATAAAACAAGTCTAGTAAGACAGGCCTAATAAAACAAGCCTAATAAAACAAGCCTAGTAAGACAGGCCTAATAAAACAAGCCTAATAAAACGAGGGAAACATCATCCGAAGCATGACAACCATGTGCAAACATGTGACCGTGGGGTCCGCTTTTGTCTTTCTTATAAGCACGCCAGTAAGCCTTATCCAACGGAGCGGTTCTTGATGGCGTCAATGGCGGAGTGGTGTATCCTTTCTCTATCCACCATTCTGGTCCATGTTTTTTCTTGAAATTTTCTCCAGACTTCTTTTTTGCGATCTTGAATATTAGATGGAAAATTCAACCTTATCTTTGTGACAACCTGAGTGACTTCATTTTTGATTATTTCATATGGCACTTGGTGCTCCTTTGCTGCTTCTCGAATTATTTTCCAATGGGGATGGTCATCAGTGTAATTCCAACGAGCCTATTCTTTCGACCATATCTCCTTCGGGATGCACTTATTTTGCTGAAAAATAATTCTCTGTGCTTCACTGTATTCTTCTTCTAAGGAGAAGATAGAGACGGGGAATTCCCACTATAGTGAAATATCTGGCTGAGCATAGACCTTCCCATCAATAATCTTTATCAGTCGATGTAACATGAACACTTTCACTGCATAGGAGTCTCGAAAACATTGAACCCAATATCTTCGTAGTTTGAACCATTCCAGAAGCTATTTGAGAGCAGGTTCAATCCTGTCAAAATGTCGGAACATGTCGCACTTGAATTCCATGAAAATATAATACTGGTGACATAAGTACCAGAAAAACCATAATAGCTCCTGTGGAAAATCGTTGTGCATTGCTATGAATATGTGACAAAATGGGTATTCTGGATTGACTCCAAATGGCTTAAGGATGGTTCCTCCATATTTTCTGAAAACTAGAAGCTCATAGAAAGTCCTTTTTTCTGTAAGGATGGATGGATCAAACAGGTCCACAAACTTACTGAAGAATTCTGGCAAATGATTTGCTATTCTGGATGAACTAGCTCTTGGTGAGCTTTCAAGCATGAAAATTTGGCTAGTTAGCCTTTTCTGTAGCCTGACTTGAAATCTCTTTGAAAACTCATCTAGCCTGGATAGGAAATCCGCTAGAATATTATTCTTCCCTTTGAGGTGCTTTACTTGGAATTTGTAAGGGTAGAACCATTGTGCCCATCTGAGAATCTGCGGATTTAGGATAATCTTTGGATTTATCTGGATCATCTTCGGAAAGCCTTCATATCCATCTCGATAAGAAACTCTCTGTGTGAATTAAAAAGATATTAAACTTTTAATCCCATTCTTTACAAAAGAATTTCTTTGAATGTGCAATGATAGTGTTGTTCAAAGATCTTTGAAATTTCCATTTGGCATATCCGCATATTTTCCGTTGGCCATCTTTTTCTTCAAAAAGTACCGCACTCCAATATTCGTTGCTGGCATCTGTCTGCAATATCTTTTTTCCTTCAGATGGAATATGGAGGGCTTTGACTTCTTTTGAGATTTCTTTTATTCTCTGAACTGCTTCATCCTGTTCCTTTCCCCATCCTTGGGCATTCTTCTTTAGCATTTTTGTAAGTGGAGAAATGTATGCAGAGACATTAGGGATAAAATCTCTAACATAATTAATCACCCCTAAAAACTGTTGAAGCTGCTTCGTTGTAAAATTGGTGTCTGAGAATTTGAGCAACTCTTGACAAATATGTGGGAATGGGCTGTATGCTCCATGAACAAAATGCATCCCCAGAAAATCAATTTCCTTTTTAGCAAGAATCATCTTTTTCTGTGAGAGCATGATTCCATTTTTCTTCACCAGGTCATGGAATTGTTGGAGCAAAGTGAGGTGTTCTTCCACAGTATCACTAAAGAGTAATATGTCATCAATGTAAACTAGTGATGTATGGAGGATGGGTTGAAATAATTTTATCATGGCTTTTTGGAACAGGGAGGGTGCCGTTTTCAACCCAAATGGCATGACCTTCCATTGAAAGTGATGATCGGGTATACAAAACCCTGTTTTTAGACTATCTTTTGGGTGTATTCCTAATTGCCAAAACCCCGATTTAAGGTCAAACTTAGAAAAGTATTTAGCTTTGGCTAAGTGTGAAAAAAGGGTGAGTTTGTTTATTTGGGATAGTGAATTTATCATCTTGGAGGAAATAATTAAGAGGTTGATAGTTTATGACTAATCTGAGTTTACCTCTTGTTTGTTCTGCCCGTTTATTAACATATAACGCCTCGCACGCCCATTGCGAATTAGAGGGCTCGATAAGTCCAAACTCCAAGAGCTCTTCGCATTCCTTTTTGTCAAGCTGAAAATGATCTAGATTCATGCCGGAGTGACTTGCCTTCGTTGGATTAATGCTTTCATTCTTCTTGAAGGGGAGTTTAATGAAAAACTCTTCATTTAGCCATTAAGGCTTTTTGCATTTTCCCATAAGCTCCTTGTGAGATTCCGCACATGAATGCTCTACCAACTGCTTTTCTATCTCCTTGATCCGTTCAGTATCAGTTATTTGGAATAATCTTTAAGTTGCTTGTAGATGTCAAATCCAAAAATGAGATCTTTCCCTGGGACATTCGATCCAATCAGCTTAGTTCGAAACTTCAACCCTGGGAAGAATTCAATTGTGATTGGATGCTTTGTGATGATTGTGGTGGTTAGGACTCCAGTCCCAGCAGTGTTGAAATCTTTGAAATGTGGAATCTATTGATCCTCAGGAAGGACGGTTGGGTTCATCAGTGAACATGCCACTCCACTATCCATGAAAGCAATAACCTGGATTGATTTATCCCATTTGGATGGATAGACTTTAAGCTGGACCTGGGATTACCATGATGTTGTTGATATCTTCTTGAGTCTTTCCTTCTGGTTCTGAAATCTGGTAATATTCATCTCCATATTCTTCGTACACATCCATGGAAAAGAGGGTCTTTTCTGTGGGTTCTTCCTCTAATGAGAGAACAGATTCAAGATCGTCATCTTCACCCAGATGGATACCAGTGTAGTCCTCTATTTCAGTGAGAAGCTTGATCGACCTTCTGGATTGGGGACAATTTTTTACAAATGCCCAATCTTGTTGCAGATGAAGCCGACCTGTGGGATCGTTATTGATTGGAACTTCTCCTCAATGATCGTCATGATCCGGCTTTTCCTCAATAGAGGGCGGGGAAATAGCAAGCAAGACGGCTACACTACAAGCACAATAGTTTTCTTACATAGTAAGACTGGGCTTCAACATCCCGAAGGACGGCTCGCCACAAACCTGACTTCAACAACCCAAAGGATGGCTTGTCAAGTTAGTCGGACAGCTTGAAAGATCACAGATATGAAAGTTTTTCCTACAAAATGGTCTAGCTTCCTAGCCAAGCTACTCAACTCGAAAAAACTTTCACACTACTACAGGCATACTATCAAAGCTTCGAAAAACTATTATACTTATAGCAAGCTAACTTGCTCAATATTTCCTAACCCTATACAAACTTAGGCTTGTTTTATTAGGCCTGTCTTACTAGGCTCGTTTTATTAGGCTGGTTTTATTACGCTTGTCTTACTAGGCTTGTTTTATTAGGCTGGTTTTATTAGGCCCTTCACATGTCTAGCGGGGCCCGTGTGCCATGTAAAATATGTCTTGTAGTAGCCTCCAACTCCTATAAATAGGAGGTTATGTAATAGTTAGAAATCATCAAACAATCTCCCTGTAAATTTTCCGATATCAATAAAATGAGTGCTTTCTAAATTTCTCTTGTTCTTCTCTTTGAAAGGCATGGAAAGGCTGATCCTAAGTTAGTATAGGGTTAGGAAATATTGAGCAAGTTAGCTTGCTACAAGTACAATAGTTTTCCGAAGCTTTGACAGTATGTAGTAGTGTGAAAGTTTTTCCGAGTTGAGTAGCTTGGCTAGGAAGCCAACCTATTTTGTAGGAAAAACTTTCATATCTATGATCTTTCAAACTGTCCGACTAACTTGACAAGCCATCCTTCGGGTTGTTGAAGTCAGGTTTGTGGCAAGCGTCCTTGGGGATGTTGAAGCCCAGAAAACTATTGTGCTTGCAGTCTAGCCGTCTTGCTTGCTATTACCCCGCCCTCTATCACACCCATTCGAATATAACAGAATTATGACTTATAAGTGCCTCTTTGTAGTTGTTTAAATAAATTAATTAATGGCACTATTATAGAAGACACATTTTTTTTCCCGACCGCAATTTCAAAATATGACAAAATTATGACTTATAAGTGCCTCTTTTTGTAGCCGTTTAAATAAATAAATTAATTAAAGAACGAATAATCATTGAGACCAATAATAGAACAATCCACCGTGAACCCTAGAAAAATCAAATCAAGCAATGAACACATAATTTGCAGTTATATGGCACTTTTAGTTTATATAACAAATTTATGACTAAAAATTGAACAATTTACCATCAAAATCAATTAAGTCACACATACTTATAAAGAAAATTCCGAATTAATATACCAGTATAAGATCGAAAAGGGTACTCTGGTCAACTTTAACAAAATCCGCATCAAAAGACTTGAGATCCTCATCAGAAACCTTATTATCTTCACCCTTAGGAGCCTCCACGTGGCGCTTACAGTACTCGATAACCTTAGCCAAAATCTTACTAGTCACATTAGGCAAAGGGATGCTGGTGTTAGCACAGTCATCTTCAATCATATGCTTAATAGTCTGTGACTCTAAAGCCACTGCCTCTTCAACCTCAAAGGTCTCTCCATCTGAACTCTTCAATACATCATCTTTGATGAATTTTTGGGAACAAACCCTAACCCAAAGCGAGAGAGATAACCGTAAAATAGCAAATTAATTTGAAGGCTTCACCTATAGGCCTATTTAAAGAAAAACCAAAAAAATTGAATCAAAGGGTTAATAGCGCTTTTGGTCCCTCAATTATTGATACATTCTAATTTTAGTACCTATGATATCTGATTAAACCTCCAATTAGTTAAATTGTGCACTTTTAATTATTTTTCTTGCGAATATTCACAAATTCACTGTACTTATTAGCTATTTTATCACTTAATTACTCATGGTTATGTTAGTTTGTATTGCTACTTTATATTTTCCAGTAATAGAACTTTATAAATAGTCAAATATAACGTATTTTAATTAATTAAAGATTATGTATGTTGAGTCATATATCACAAGGACTAAAAACATAATTTACCAATAGCTTAGGGACAAACCCAAAATAGGATTTGCTACTTATTAAGTTCTTTTAATTAATTTTTTTTTTCTTTAGATCACTTTGGGGTTGTTTGGTAGCTGGACAAAAGGCAAGTTATTCATGTATTAATTTATACATTAACTTATATCATGTTTGATAGATGGACAAGAGATAAATTATTTCTATAATTTTTGCCTTTCGCCTAAAAACTCATGGGTTTCGAGTTCGAACTCTCGCTCAGTTAAAAATTTTAAAAAAGTTCACAAGATAGAGTTTGCCTTGTGCCAGACAGAGACTTATGCCTGAAGGCAAACTCTACCTTGAGGTAGAGTTTTGCAAACAAATTATGCATTGCGAATCTTTTTTAAAAAATTTGACTGAACGAGGGTTTGAACTCAAAACCCATTAATTTTTAGGTGAATGGCAAAAATTAAAGACCAGCAATTTGAAGGGCCAAAAATAAAAAACCATCCCCGAATAAGGACAGTCTTGCAAATTCCTATTGTTTTTGCAATGAGACGTTATAGGGTAAACTTGGCCCATTTTGGTTTAATTAAGACACGTGACATATAATCTTGGACTGAAAATGCTAATTCAAAGTTGGTTTTAAAGTTATTATAAATAAGATTTTGTACTATTAAAAATAAGAGAAAAAAATATTATTAAATAAGATTTTGTACTGTTATAAATAAGAGAAGAAACTATTATTAAATAGGATTTTGTATTGCTATAAATAAGGTGGAAAACTAACTTAAAGTTTCATCCTTCTCTTGGTTTGAATTAGTATGATTCTAAATTATAGAAATCGATAATATTTGATATAATTTTATTTTAAACATATAAAAATGGAATCAGACAATATATAGGAAACTTGCTCCTCTGCTATATGAAATTGCTCAATATTCAATTGGGAAAAGGCCAAATTTACTCATGTACTCAATTTTGCATACGAATAAACTTTTAGTCTAATACTATCCCGTTTTAAGAAAAAGTCTTGTGTTTTTCCTAAGGGCGGCAAGGGGGATGGGACGGGAACGGTAGGGGACTTTTTGGGGGGACGGGACGGGGACTTCTTAAAGGGACGGGGGACTTTGGGGGACGGGCTTTTGGGGGGGCTTTTGGGGGGCCGTCTCGTCGCTCCACCTGGGGGGGGACGGGATGGGCACAGGGGGGGGGGATGGAGGGCGGGGGCTTTTTTTTTATAAAACTTCAAACTTAACATTTAAATTGATAACTTATTAGCTAATATTAAATTTTCAAGTCTTTATAAAAAATTTAAAAACTTGGATTTATTTTTAGGCATTTATATTTTATAATAGGAGAAAATAATTTCAAGTAAGAACTATTTATTTTTTTATAACTTATAACTTTAAAGTCTTTAAATATATTTAACAACGGCTATTTTTTTAAACTTCTAAGGGCTATTATTTTTAATCTATTACATAATATTAAATATACTTTCAAGTCTTTATAATATTTATAAAGAATTGCATTCTTTTTTGTAGTTATGTAAAGAAAAATAATTTCAAGTAAGAACTTTATGTTTATTTATTCAAAATAGATCTTTTAAATTTCATAAAACTTGACTCAAAGTCTCAAATATAAGAAGAGCACCTAATCTACACAGCCACCTTCTAGGAAGGGTTCTATTTCAATTAGGCCTCTAAGTTACAATAAGGTCACCTAATCTACAGAGCCACCTTCTAGGAAGGCTTCTGTTTTAACTAGGCATCTAAGCAGTTAATTATAAATTATCACACTAAAACTTATACGGATCTATGTACATTTTTTCTAATTGTCGTATCGCTTCCGTTGCATTCAATTGAATTGGTATATCTCCTGACGGTCCATAAGTTCCATGCCATCATCGCTATTAGTGTTGATTATCTCTTCATATTCTTCTTCTTCTTGACGGGTTAATTTTGGTAGACCACGATTTCTTCTTTCTACGTTGATCCAATCCCTGAATAAAATAGAAATCTCCAAGCTATCTTGTGCTAATGAATGTCTGTGGTCTCCGAGTTGAAATCTTACCGTGCTAAAAGCTGCCTCCGAAGCTACGGATGATGATTGAATAGTTAGGATATCTCGAGCCATTTTTTAGAGTAATGGAAATGCTTTGCCACGCTCCCTCCACCATCCTAAAATATCTTCATTGGCGTCGTCGTCCACAGTGATGCTTTCCAAAATTTGATCAAGATAAGATTCAAGATCACTTTCATTTTGAGTATTAGCAATACCAAGCCATGCAAAGATCCATTGATCTATCAAATTTTCTATTGCCAAATTTAGCCTTATTTTTTTGTGAAGGACGTTGATTTTCACTTCTACTTTCTTCAGATTTATAATTATTATACATTAATTTAGCTTTTAATTCTATACTACGTTTACACTCTTCAACATTTGGATGTTCATTAGGAGGAATATCTAATTGCAAATAGATTTTGTCAACAAGTCCATGAGTACCTCTTAATTTTAAAGACGGGTCAAGTATATAAGCAATCATATAAATATCGGGAATAGGAAAAAAATACTTTTAAAATTTGAAAATCATTTCATCAATGGCTTCCTCATGTTCGTTTGATTCTCTATATTCCGCAAATAGTTTTGTAAGCCCACAAATATAAAATAGCATTTGTGCAATTGTAGGATAGTATTGACCGGAAAATGCTTTTGTTGCAATATAAATTTTTTCTAAAAAAAATACATAGTCCTTCAATTTCATTCCAATCACTATCTTGTATTTGTTCATGGGGATGATAATGATGTGCATTAAAAACATATTGAAGGGGTTTTTGATATTGGTGAGCAACAAGTAGCATTTCATATAAAGAATTCCACCCAGTACAAACTTCTTTTGGAATTTTTCTAACAGGCCAATTTTGCTCAACACA
This sequence comes from Lycium ferocissimum, assembly GCF_029784015.1. Classification (NCBI taxonomy): domain Eukaryota; kingdom Viridiplantae; phylum Streptophyta; class Magnoliopsida; order Solanales; family Solanaceae; genus Lycium; species Lycium ferocissimum. The sequence goes on from NC_081344.1 coordinate 15,912,926, forward strand.
ATATTTTTTAAACAAATTAATTCTACTTTGCTTATGAGTGCTAAAAACATATCGAAAAGCATATCGTATTTTTTGTAAAAAACCCTCAAATAAATCAAGACCATCTTTTACGACTAAATTAAAAACATGGCATGCACATCAGACATGAAAAATATCAAGATTAATTGGGAAAATTCTTATAGCCATAAGTTCAGCACTCTTAGTCATGGAAGAAGCACTATCAAATGTAACAGTTAATACTTTGTCAACAAGACCATATAATTGCAAAATGTCTAGAACATTTGTAGAAATATAAGAACCTGTTTTTTTCTCATCAATATATTTATAACCAAGTATGCGCTTTTGCATATTCCAATTATGATCAATCCAGTGTGCCGTTACACATAAATAATCATTGCCATTAACACTACGACCTATATCAGAAGTGACAGACACTTTAGTATCTAGGTGATGGAACACACAATGCATATATTGACAATAATCACTTTGAAATTTAAAAACGTCGGCTCTAACAGTGGATCTAGGAATGCCTTGAAAAGTAGGGTTATACATAGCGCTAATATAATGCACAAAACCGGGGTTAAAAGGAAAACTAAAAGGCAAGCCACAAACCGCAGCCATTTTAGCTAGTTCTTCACGATCTCTATCTTTACTATAAGCCATTTGAGTGACAGCAGGGTTAGAAGGATTTAAAGTTTGTTGGACCATATTAGATCCCCCAGCGGATCCACCGGGAGCGGCACTAGTAGCGCCGATCGGTGTGTTTTTAAGTCCGGCTGCTAATCGAGCATCTAAGTATGGTTTTCCAACACATGTTATCAAGTGTCTAGCTAAACCACCCGTCCCACCCGCCCCTCCACCGCTTCCGTGTTTTTTAATTTCTTTACATTTGTGACAAATAGCCTGAGTTTTAGTTTCATCTAAAGTCATGAATTTCCATACGACACTAGTTCTAGGACATTGCGCCTTAGTCGTACCCCGAGTAGGAGGTATAGGGGGACAACCACCTCCAGACTGAGATGTAGTCTGAGTTGGAGCTTCGGTAACGGGACTAGTAGGTGTCTCATTTAAATCTAATTCCTCACCTTCTTCTACTTCTAAATTTTCCAAATCATCAAATTCTAAATTACCATAAGCTCTATCTAAGGCTTCAGTTTGTAATTCTAAATCTTCTGGAATTGGAGGAAAATCGGGGGGAACAAAAAATTTAGTTTCATCAACATGAATGAAATCCTCCGTATTGTACTACTACGGCTAAAAAGGTTAGGGATTTCGATAGTTTTACCTAAGACCGGGATCTTAACTTTTTTAGACACATTATCAAAGTATAATAAAATAAAATATGAAAATTAATTGAAAAAAAAGACGCAAATAAAATGCAAGAATTAAATAAATTAAAGGATGGAATTAGTGTACCAAACGTCTGCGTTAAAGCAGATGTAACCGTAAACGTTGAAATTGAAATTATGTTACTTGAAGCTTGAAAGTTGCTCCAAAATTCAAATATTGCCCACTAATAAAAATAATAATAATAATAATAATAATAATAATAATAATATTTCACCAAATATTAGAGAGAGATATAATTGATAATAAATATTAGAGAGAGAGAGATAATTGGTGGATGATTTGTGTGAAAATGAATAAAAATGAAGAGGTATTTATAGTTTAGAATTTGGATTAAAATGCAATTTTTTTTTTTGGGGGGGGGGGGGGGGGAGGGGTGAAGGGACTCCAACGGCTAAAATGAGACCGTTGGAGTCCCAACGTTAATTTTTGTTCCCAGTGGGCAGCTGGGCCCCAGCTCCAACGGTCAAGTGGTCACCATCTCTAAAATAAAAAAATTAAGTAACGTTTTTACGGCGGGGGTGGGACCGTCGGCGGTCCGTCTCGGCCCGATCGGGCCGACCTCATCGGGACTTTCCCCCCCTTCCGCCCCCCTACCCGTCCCCTACCCCCTTTGCCCGCTCCCCTATCATTGATCGGGACGGGGACGGTCCGGCGCCAGATAGGGCCGGACACGGGGCGGGACCGGAACCGTCCCGTCCCCTCTGACACCCTTAGTTTTTCCTTGACCCTTAATGTAATTTTAATCATGGAAAAAATTAAAATTTTGAAGGTTAGATTTGATCATTTTTTTCTCATAAAATTTGGACACATGAAATTCTCTCATTTCGCGTTGGAGTTCTGTAACTGTCTAACTGACAAGGCGAAACGAGATAATTTATTAGGAATGATAATATTAAATAATTTAAGATAGTATAATAATATATTTGAACATTTGCTCTCTCCAATTTGGTGATAACACAAATTATTTGCATCTCTTGGGGCTCCAATTTTTTTTTTTTTTGGGTGACTTACATATATAGCTATGAGGGGTTGGAATACCTCAATATAACTACGGATTGTAATTTATTTAAAGTGTAGTTATTATATTTAAATACCTCTTATAGTTATCTACGACATGTAAAAAATCCTTATTTTTATTATATACGTGGTTTAGATGTTTGAATTTAAAATACAAAAGGTTTAATTATAACTCAATATAATTACATGTAATAGATTACGCTCCGTGTATAAGAGCTAACTCCGCCTGTGTAAGCTCGTTCACATTGTCGATCAAGCCCGGATAAAGGAAGAGGGTTAATCGTAAACAACCTCTCTACCTCATAAAGATAGTGTAAGGTTGCGTACATCTTACCCTCCCCAGATCCACTCGTGAGATTACACTGGGTTTGTTCTTGTTGTTATTGTATTCATTTTTAATAAATAAAACCAAACGTCCGAAGAGTATAAGTGCAAATAAATCTGATGAGTATTACGTACATGCACACCATATTCTGATTGATATTCAAATTGAACCGCTTTTAATCTTTATTTTATAAAAACAGGACAATTGTAACAAAATACAATTGAAAACTACGCCGAAACCTCCATAGCTCATAAAATTATTTGTTCCATACATGAAAAAGAGACCAACAAGAGACAATATTGGGAATAATATTCAAGGATATGGGAATTAAGGGACATGCCCGCTGTTTGCTGATGGAGAACTATAGTCTAACAACAACGAGTCCAATCTCCTTGCTGCAAATCCTTTTTCAATGGAGAACTCTGCATCTTCGACCGGCACATCCTAAACAAGAGGGAAGAGAAATTAAAATCGTAGAGAATTTATCCCGTGCTTAATTGGAGGTATTAGCTTATATGGGTATTATTTTTTTACTAAAATCTTTGTGTAACTTATCTCATATAAAGTGTCATATAGCAAGAAATATAGAATATCATATACAATGTAGAATAAGTTATACAGGCTATAGTCGTGATTTTAATCCCAGGATCATCCTAGTTTTGAACCAAACTACACCTGAGTGTATAAAGATTCTTTTCACACGATCAATGTAATTTAACTTATATATTATAGCAAAATTAGTTAAAATACCATATTTTTATCGGGTTATCATTTAATATTTTTGTCATAGAGATTTACCTATAATTGAATTTATATCACTCCTGACACTCATTTGCTGGAAAGTTACATTGTGTAGATATGTAATAACAAATTTAATTAATGTATTTATACTATATGTATATCCCCTTGACTTCTTCATGTATTTATCTCTTTATATTTTGACTCCTCTTAAAGAAAATGCCACTATCTTCCAACAATGTCCGGAAAGTTACATTGTGTAGATACGTAACAACAAATTTAATTAATGTATTTATACTATATGTATATCCCCTTGACTTCTTCATGTAACAAATTTAATTAATGTATTTATACTATATGTACATTCCCTTGACTTCTTCATGTATTTATCTCTTTATATTTTGACTCCCCTTGATGAAAATCCTACTATCTTCCAACAATGTCCCCAGTCCCCACCCCAGCAAAGTAAAAGTTCTTGAAAATTGCATGGATCTACTCCGGTTCAATGTTCTCTCTTTTCATTTTTTGAAAAATTTAGCTTAGTGTTATTTAGAAAAGCAAAAAAAGCTAAAGTTCAGATAAATTTTGAGCTAGCATAAAAATCTAACGTATTATGTAGTGTGTGTATATATAGAGAGAGAGAGGGGAAAAGAACCTGAGCCTGTAAGTCGTTGACAAAGATTTCATCAATGGATTCCTTGAGAATTCCTATCGATGGTGCAAAAAAACTTTTATTAGATTAACTTTAGATGTGAAATGCATAAGATCTTGTGAAGCATTGACTGTCTGTAACAGGTGATATGAAATGAAATTTCAGCTAACAAACGTAAGAAAAATGACTTCCGTTCATAATTATAGAAAAGTCATTTTCCTCTATTCTCGCAATATGTTTTTCTTAATATTTTCTGAGAATTAAACACGACTAGAAAATAACTCTCTAATGAAAAATAATTTTCTAATAAATGATTTTCATCATACCAAACACAACTAGATAAGTAGCAATCTTGACTTATTGCTGCAGCATATATTTACTTGCAGGAAATATACATAGCCAAGATGGGAAACACAACTTCTACAAGAATTTGATTTAGATAATTAAAGCTGCTATACTAAATTGCATTTATCCAAACTTACTTGATGTTGAGACAGTTGAGAAAATAGTAGTAGCAATGATGAACAACAGAAGAAGGTGGAAAGCAACTTTGCGCATCATCTTGATCCGGTAATTTAGAGATTATTAGAGTTGGGTGATTATATGAAAATGTCTAGTTTATAATGAGAAGATATATACATTTTGAATGGTGTTAGAAAATAGAGTTTAATATAAAAGTCAACTTCTAGTTCCTTTCATTAGAATTGAAAATCACCTGCCATCAACCACTAGATACTGCAAATATAAATTTCAAACTTGAGTGGACTTTTCCACTTGGCCTATATTCAAATTTAGTCACATATAATATGACATTTAGACTTTTCCACTTGGCCTAATAATACTATTTAAGACTCTATATTACAAAATATAAAAATATTTTTTCTTATTTACAAAATATACCAATTTAATTATAAAACGTAACGGATCTAAAAAAAAAAGTCCACCATTCCCTTTTCTTTTTCACCATTCTCTGTTTCATTCGCAACGACCACCCCACCATTCCTTTCCCCTTATCCCCATTCTCCGTTTCCTCATTTAGTCACGTTTTTTTATGGCGAGTTCAGGCCACGCTCCGATGGCAGATCTAAACAAAACTCCGATGGCAAATCTAAATAAACACGATTTGAAAAAGCGCAGATCTAAAAAAATGTAAATTCAGAAAAAATATTGAGAGAACGAAGCCATCAAATTTCCTTTTTCAAACATATGGGTGAAAAGCATGAAATTTCTCCATACACTTCAAAATCTTCGCCGAATATACCATCGGAGGAACCTACTTGATTTGAGTTTTGGTGTTAAAAAAATTCAACCTCCTATTGTTTTATCGATGGAATGGAAGGGAAAGGGGTGGGTTGGTGTCTGGCAAAGACAGAAGGAAGATAGGTGTAAATTGTTGACCATGGTTAAAATAGTTGATTTAGCAAATAAATTTGTATGAATATTGTATGAAAGTTGTATATAATATTGTTATAATTGTATTAAATTTTCAAAAACCTAACACGAGCTTTTTACAAATTTTATATAGCTATATATATATTTCATATGGTTTCTATACAGTTTTCATACACGAAAAATATGAGAATTCTAAACCTTGAGCGAATAAAAATATTCATACATAAAATTGAGAGAAATTTTTAAGCCTTAAACGAGATATACATATTTCATACACAAAATTAAATAAAATTTTTAAGATTTGAGCTAGATATACATTTCATATACAAATTTTCGTACATGTTTTATAAGAAATCATTGATATGTTTTATAAAGCAATAAATAAATTTATGGTTATTCATATATCAATACTTGCAGCCAGACAGCTTCAAATTAAATTTTATGGTTATTCATATATCAATACTTGGCAGCTAAATTAATTTCTGGGGTGGTCCTCCAAGTAAATGTTCATTGTACAAAAGTCAATTATCTTAATATCTTTTGCCCAAAATCATCAAGCTCAGCCATGTGTAACCAAAAAGTCAAACTCATCAGGATGACACATCACCTTCAACATTTTAACGAGAAAAAACTAAATTAAAAAAGAAAAACACCATAAAACCACGTCATCTTCTTCCACAAAACCACCACAAATCCAATCTTGCATATACTTTTTTTCAGCTTCAGCTTCAACTTCAAATGTAATTTTCTCACATGCGATAAAATATTGTCCAAACACCTAATAACACTTCACTTTCTATCCTAACTTGACTTTTACTTATCAAATGCGAATGCCGAAAGTTTATTTGCACAAATAATATGCCAAACTACAGACAAAGTTTATAACTTCAGATGCTAATTTTTGCAACTATGGTAAGCCTATTTTGGAAGTTGATTCCAAAGTGACTATACTTCACAAATTGTTTTATAAATTTTGGTTATGCCTTAAATGAAGTGCCAAAATTGGCTATCTATGCACTTGTCCCTCCAAACTCCCAATGGGCTTATTGGGTCCGAGAGGGACCAGTCCAATTGCCAAATTTGCAAGAAAATAGCCCAAATTTTGACCAATTCCTCTTTTCAACAAGAGCTCTGGCTTGTTCTTTGCAAGACCCATTTTCAGGAACGGAAAAAGGCCAAAATTACCCCTAAACTTTTGAAAATAGTTTATTTATACCTTTCGTTATATTATTGGGCCAATTGTGCCTTTACCGTTATATTATGGGCCAAATATACCCCTGAACTTTTGAAAATAATTTATTTATACCATTCGTTATACTATTGGACCAATGATACCTTTACCGTTGTATTATGGGCCAAATATACCCTTAAGTTACACGGTTTGCCATGTGTCACAATCACAATGGCTCAACCCATTTCCCCATATAATTACACCCAGTCACCGGATTTGACCCGTCACTTTATTTCACCCAACCCGTTTTGTTAATTTCAAACCCAAATAAAGTATCCGTAAGTGCCAAAATCGGCTATCTATGCACTTGTCCCTCCAAACTCCCAATGGGCTTATTGGGTCCGAGAGGGACCAGTCCAATTGCCAAATTTGCAAGAAAATAGCCCAAATTTTGACCAATTCCTCTTTTCAACAAGAGCTCTGGCTTGTTCTTTGCAAGACCCATTTTTAGGAATGGAAAAAGGCTAAAATTACCCCTAAACTTTCGAAAATAGTTTATTTATACCTTCCGTTATACTATTGGGCTAATTGTGTCTTTACCGTTATATTATGGGCCAAATATACCCCTGAACTTTTGAAAATAGTTTATTTATACCATTCGTTATACTATTAGACCAATTATGCCCTTACCGTTATATTATGGGCCAAATATACCCTTAAGTTACACGGTCTGCCATGTGTCACAATCACAATGGCTTAACCCATTTCCCCATATAATTACACCTAGTCACCGGATTTGACCCGTCACTTTATTTCACCCAACCCGTTTTGTTAATTTCAAACCCAAATAAAGTATTCGTACCCGTTTTGTTTTATTTCAAACCAGTTTTGTTTATTTCATTACATGTTTCGTTTCATTACATTTTGGGTTTTCATCTTGTATACTACCATGTTTTACAGAAACGAAACCTATAATGAATTAAACAAAACGGGTACGGATACTTTATTTGGGTTGAAAAAAACAAAACGAGTTGGGTGAAATAAAGTGACGGGTCAGATCCGGTGACTGGGTGTAATTATAGGGGGAAATGGGTTGGGCCATTGTGATTGTGACACGTGGCAGACTGTGTAACTTAAGGGCATATTTGACCCATAGTATAACGATAAGGGCACAATTAGCCCAATAGTATAACGAAGGGTATAAATAAACTCTTTCCGAAAGTTCAGGGGTATATTTGGCCCGTAGTATAACGGTAAGGGCACAATTGGCCTAATAGTATAACGAAGGGTATAAATAAACTATTTCCGAACGTTCAGGGGTAATTTTGGCCCTTTTCCGTTTCAGGAATACCCCAAACAATGTCGTTTCTCAATCTCCCTTACCAAGAGTAAGCGTTTATTTTGTTTTTAATTTTACAATCTATTTGATGCTGATCTTTTCTTAATTTATGAATCCATATTGTATTTTGTTTCAGGAGATACTTTGCCCTAGGGTTTCCCTAATACATCAAGAAGTAACTTGCACACTTGAATCAGGCACAAATGCAAGCACATGCCTATATTTACTTATTTAGAGAGTGGTGGATCCAATGAGTTTAATATTTATCTTCTCATCACTAAATTAAATTCATTGTAACATCTCCAAAAAACTAAGGGAAGGATTCAGCCAGTTTCGAAATGTTTTTTTTAAGACCTCTTGCATCAATTTCTTAAAGTAAATATATTTTATTTGTTTAGCGAAAAATGCGGTTGAAAATATCTACCACAAGCTCAAATAGTACGTACGTACATTTTTCTTTGTATCTTATAAAGGATTTTGTACATTGAGCTTGAGACCTAGCTAAGAACATGCGTCTGACAATGCCAAATGTTGTAAGCGACGCTCACAAAAGAATAAGAAGTTTGAATCTCGAACAGCGAAAAATGTTGCATAAATTGGGATTGAGGGAGTATAATTACGAAAGAAAACCATGCTTCAATTTTAAACTATTTGGGGCGGCTATGTGAATCCTCTGTAAATATTTTGCTCTATTTGCATCCGCTTCATTTCAACAATAAGTGATATGTCTTTTAAGGCGAATTAGGGCTTCGTTAAATCACTAAATCTGACAATCATCCATACATAGACATAAACATCTCCAACCAGTCTAAAAAGACTTTGGGCTTTTTTGCAAGTACCAGAACTAATTAGATCTTGAAAGATGCTGTTAGCCAATGCATTTCTAACTAATGGGACCTATTGTGTTGGCTTGATTGCTAATTCACTTACAGGAGTAAAGTACAAAGTCATTTATGGAGGTGAAATTAATTTAACTGTTAAACTGATCGATAACCGATAGATAACCGTAAACGATACCGAGCCGATCTCTATCTTATTAGTTTGGTTAACCATTTACTATATTTTAAACCGATGGCCGACAAGACAAGCTCAATCGTTAAGCGCTAATATCTAATCGAACGGCTCAAACACCCCTAGTTCCAAAGAGAATACTTAATAGGTTTCGCATACATCTAACATTTTAGTGTCAATTGGGTATAAACTTGTATTGGTTAATATTACATTCTCAGACAAGTAGAAGTATTTTAAATTGTAAATTCTATTAATTAATCTTTATATTATAAAAAGAACACAATTATATTACGGAAAATTATTTTACTTTCCGAATAAATATCACACTATTATACAAAAGTAGAATAGAAGGAAGTACAATATTCTCGAATATTATTTGGATCAAGTTAACAAACATACATCTCTTTATAAAAAAAAAGTAAACGCTCAAATCTCCGCGTCCACTCAATTCGATAATTAGACTCACAATCTATTAAGGGCAACAAAGGCTAGAACTTTTCTTGCCAAAAATAAGTTGACATTAGGATTTCTAGATTGTGAGTAAACTCTGAAAAGAATGTCAATAATTTTGCTGGATATAAAAATAATGTAGCACATAAAATTAAAAAAAGGATAGTCAAGTGCACTAAGCTCCCGTTATACGCGGGGTCCGAAAAAAAGTCGTACCACGAGGGTCTATTATACTTAGCACATAAAATAACAAACCAAATTTAAAATGAAATAAATATAAAAAGATAGAGCTAGTTAACGTATTTCGAGGAAGGTTGCCCATCACGGATATCATATCTATTTGCATCCTACCAACACTAAAAGAAGTGGACAAACCGTACCTGATTAGTACTAGCACGTAAGTCATCTGATGCAATTTTCAGCTATCAAGATAACAGAAGAAACGTGTCAGTCGATAATCCAAATATTTTGTGTGTAATTTGGCCAAAGAAAGTCAGTCCATATTTAGGCGGCGAAATTGATTGATTACAACGAAAGAAGAGTGTCTTTTCGTTTGAAGTTCATCACTGATTAGGACTTTTAAATCAAACTATAAAAACCCTGCAAAAATGGTATTATATTGAAGGTATATCTATATAGGACGAGGACCAGCACTTCATTTCATTACGCTCCATAATTGGACCCAAAGTTCAATAATAATTAATTATCACTATAAGAGAACATGAAATTAGCTATAACATTTGTCGGTTATCCCTAACTAATTTATCGCTAAATAGCTCTCACTAGTTAAATTTTTTTATAATCCGTCGCTAATCCGTAGCTAAATGAGATTAGCTACGGATATAACTCTTAATGGGCATAGAGCAGTTAGCGGAAACTCTTATTTTTATCATATATTTCTTTGGTCAAGCCGGTAACCTCAACCAAATAAGCAACCTTTTCATAGCCTTTTCATCCCACTTCATCATCTCCTTCTCTTCTTTCTCTCCCTGCCGAAAATCTGGTGTACGTAATTCCTAGTTTCCAGAAGCCTGTCACACTAGTGTTAGTGATCTTTATTGCTTAAGATAATTCCGGTTTTATCCCCTTTAGTACAAACGTATTTGGCATAAAGAGTCCTCCATAACTGCTTGTTCTGTGAGGATAGAGGAAATTTCAGCTCGCCTTAAGAGTTTTGCAAATTTCCTTTCTTATCCTTTCTAGTTTAAGCCTTTCCTTCCTATCTAACCAAGTCCTCCTATAAATCTATTCCTGCCTAAACGATAGAAAAGATTACAACTATAAAGTAAAGACCATCTTCTTCTGTGTCAAATGGGCATGATTTTTGTTAGAATTGCTTATATTATTGAAAATATTTACACCTTATATATAACACTTTCTCTTCTTTATAGCTATTAATATATAATCGTATTCGATCGCACACCAATAAAAACAAACTCGTAGCCTCATTTTAGTTCAAACGCTTTACAACCAGAGATATTTTGGTAGTTCTGCGCATAGTTTTACGGCCACATTCAACAAAAGAGCCTGAGACTTACACACAAACTAATTATGTATAAATATTTATACTATCATTGTATTTTAATTTGTAATAGTGGATTATATTGCTTTTCAGTTATCATATTAAAACTTATTATGATGAACTTGTTAAAAATTACTCAAACTATTCGTGTATAACAACTATATAGTGCCGATGCATAGAAGTAAACTCTTAATTCTGATTATTTTTTAAGTCGAAAACAACAGGTGTAAGAAGTGTTGCTTTCTCTAACGGCTACTCACTACATCCACTCTTCTTTAACGTTCTCCTTAATAGATGCAACGCGATGTCAATATGCATTATTTGAATCAGTGAATACCAAATAGTAGATAGTGTTTTAAAAAAAAAAAAAAAAAAAAAGCTAGTACAACTTGTGGCATTTCAATTCTAAGATATAATATATGGTAATTCTACGCCAATAACTCCATATAACGCAATCGATGCAATTAATATGTTTTTATACGCCAATAGCTCCATATAACGCAATCGATGCGAATTAGAGTCCGGAACCAAAATAACAAAAAAAAAAAAGGTATGAATCAAAATACCCCAGCAAAAAAAAGGTACAAAAGTATCTTTAACGCATGAAGGACCTAACGGAGACGGACCCGTTAAACGCATGACTTTCATGCGTTAAAGGATGTCTTTTTTTTTTTTTTTTTTTTTTTAATTTCTTTCTTTCTTTCTTTCTTTTCTTTCTTTCTTTATTCCTTTCTTTCACATTTTTTTTACATATTTTAGCCATAGATTAATCATGCTTCGAGACTCCAAAATTTGAATATTTTATATAGAACCCTATTTATTTTTGTGCGATTAATAAGGTAGGCTCAACACATCAAGGATACACAAAACTTCGGATTGTCGTTTTAGTGGTTGAAAAGTGCTTTCGAAGTCCATTTTTGTTTGAAGGCTTGTTGTCATTAACTTTAAGTTATTTATGTTTTAGGGTTTCACGTTATTTTTATATTAATGCATAACTTTATTTTTAGTGATTATAACTTTATTTTTATAATCAATTAACAAAATATCAATTCATGATCAATTATTTATGTGTAATTTTTTTTTTTTTTTTGCGTTACCCTTCAACCCCCAACTAATTGGAGTCCGCAACTTAAATAACCCAAAAAATCGATTTGGGTATCAAAATAACCCATTAAAAAATCTTTTGCGCACTAATTTATTTGTAAGTTGGTGAAATTTTAAATGACCATAACTTTGCGCTCGGATGTCCATTTGATGCGATTTTTTTTTTTGATTTTGGGTATTTTTTCGAGATCTATGCATACGAATCTAACTAAGGTCAAGCCGCCCGCCCCAAATTTTCCAAAAACGTCCGTTATCCCATTCAATTTCAATTTTCCCCCAAATTCGTGCGCAATTTTCATTTATTTCTTTTTAAATCTAATGGCGAAAAATATATTTCAATTCCATAATCCCGTGATAATGATGTTTTCAATGTCAATTTCAAGGTTCCAAATTCAATTTAAGAAAACAAGTTAGATAACATTAGTGAACATACAAAATAATAAAAAGTGTCTACATTGATACTTTAACCAACTTGGCTTGGTGGTAAAGCCTTTGGCTTTTGACTTTTTTTTTTTTATCTCATCCACCAGGGATCAAACCTCGGCGGGAGCGTTGAGAAGATATTATTAGTGAAAAAACGAACTAATTTATTTAACGATTAACATGGGATAAACAAGTAATTAACATGGGAAAAACAATTTCAGAAATAAATATATTAACAATGACATAATTAACAAATATTATGACATAATTAACAAATATTAACAATGCCATAATTAACAAATAATTAACGGAGATCCATGGAGGTGTCGTATTTGTAAATACTAAATTATTCATTATTCTTGAAATTAACTAAATTTTTTTCTCTAATTAGAACTTACTTAACTAGGATAAGTTATGGAGGATTTAATTAGTTATTTTGAATAATCCATGGTATTGTATTGTTGATTATAATTTACTTAACTCATGTAATTAAAGTAATAACGAACAAAATTTTATATTAACTAACTAATCCTTCGTCAAAAAATTATGTTAACTAACTAATCCTTTTCGGAAATTCTGTTAATGATGTTCAATCCAAAACTAGGGACTTGGCTTATCGTTTGTTATTCAGGATTTAGTTTATCGTTCGTTATTCGGGATTTAGTTTATTATTCGTTATTCGGGATTTAGCTTATTGTTCGTTAATGGATTATTTTGGTACCCAAACCCACTTTTGAAGTTATTTAAGTTGCGGACTCCAATTAGTTGGGTGTTGAAAGGTATAACGAAAAAAAAAATTACACAGAAATAATTGATTATGAATTAATATTTTGTTAATTGATTATGGATTATTAATTTGTTAATTTTTTATTTATTGTTAATTTATTTATTTGTGAAATTGTCAAAATAAAGTTACGCATTAATATAAAAATAACACGAAATCCTAAAACATAAATAACTTAAAGCTAATGACAATAAGTCTTCAAACAAAAATGAACTTCGAGCACTTGTCAACCAATTAAATGACAATCCAAAGTTTTGTGTATCCTTGATGTGTTGAACCCGCCTTATTAATCGCACAAAAATAAATAGGTTCTATATAAAATATTCAAATTTTGGAGTCTCGAAGCATGATTAATCTATGGCTAAAGTATGTAAAAAAGTGTGAAAGAAAGGAAGAAAGAAAGAAAGAAATTAAAAAAAAAAAAAGAAGACATCCTTTAACGCATGATTTTTATGCGTTAAAGGTACTTTTGTACCTCTTTTTTTTTGGGGGTATTTTGATTCATACCCTTTTTTTTTTTTTTTTTTTTTTTTCGGTTATTTTGATTCCGGACCCATGCGAATTATTTATGTTTTTTATACAAGACATATTCGATGGTCAAATATTGCACGTGAACCCATCCAAATTGCAACTACTATACTTGTTTCTACCCGATACTCATTGTTAATAGATTATTAATTCCCTTTCGAATGAAACAAAAAAGCTCGATTCCTTGGAAGAGGAGATCAACAACAAAAAATGGACTGATTGAAAAACCCAGCACTAGTTTCTGACATCCACTCACAGTCACGATTCGACAAACACTATAAACGACTGTAAAATCAGATATGAATACTCAAATCAATCCTAAAGTGAAAGATTTGAAACCCCCAAAAGGTAAAATTAATGTTTCCAAGAAAAAATATATATAAAAATAAAGAGATGCTGTGTCCTGTACTACTAATAACTCTGTTCCATTAATCAGATTCAGGGGTTTCGTCAGAACGTACAGAAAATTAACAAGTCCAAAAAAGATCAATGAATCCCCCTAATAAGATAAAGAGTAAACACAAGATTAACGAAGAAATTAATGAATTTAGAATGACTACTCTACCTGACTAATCCCACAACTCAATGTTCCTTAACAACCAAAAGTTCTGATAGGATCCTTCCATCCTAAATTAAAGTTTTCAGATTTGAGCCTGAGAATGAATTTTTTTTGATAAAGAACGCTTCCCTCAAAGGCTCAAAATGTAAATTTTTTGATAGGGAACGGCTTCCCTCAAAGGCTCAAAATGTAAATTTTTTGATAGGGAAGGCTTCCCTCATAGGCTCAAAATGTGAGCGCTTTTGCACTATACATAGGACTCTTTTGGTGATAAGATGTGTTCAAAGAACAGCTGTAAGAAGCGGAAAAACCATATGAATACGACCATAGTCCATGGAGAATTGCAACAGAAAGACCCCTTGGTTCCGGCAAATGGAAGCCTTCCACTAGAATTGAATTCTCTAAAGCTTAAATAGATGAACTCCTCGGGGGAAGATTGAATAAGGAATTACTCCTTAAGTGAGTCGTACGCGATGTAAATTTAAATTAATCAGGTCCCAAAGGGCGTATTGAAGAGATGTGACTATTTTTTACTTGGAAACAAGAAACACTAGTCATTTTCATAAAAGATCAAATCAAAGCCTCTATGCTTGCTTTCTTCTCCACGTTACATACAGGGCATGAATGGAGAAAAGGGTCACAATCTCTGCATGAAGAAAGGTGCCTACAAGGCAAGAAAACCATGCACGACTTACTAGAATTACAACTTTTGCACATCATCTTTCTCGTTTGTTGTGATGCTTGTACGTTATCCTCCATTGGTGGTACATCACAACAAGACTCTGCATCTCCTACACCACCATTGGTTGATAAACATGCATTTTCTTTAAGTTGTTCAATTGTGTTATTTAAAGAAAGGACAATAGCTGCGTTCTCTTTGGCTATTCTCTGCCATGTTTGGTTCTCCATTTCTATTCTTTTCAAGAAATCTTCTAGCTCTTTTGACCTGTTTGCTGCTTTTGCAATTTCTTCGTCTTTTTGTTTCAGTAAAAACTGAGCCTTTGATTCGTAGTTTCTCAAGATTAATGCCACTTGTTGCTTTCTCTGTTCTTGCAGAGCCAATCTCAGTCTCTCATTCTGTTAATAAAATAAAATATAACAAATCCACTGTTAGGATGTTGCCTATGGTGAAAATTCAATCTTTTAGTAACTAATAAAATTCTTCATAAAAAATTAGTACTACTCCCTCTCTCTCTCTCTCTCTTAATTTATGTGAAGATATTTGATTAGAAGTTTAAGAATGATTTTTTTTTTAAATCTGTAATAATTTAAAACAAGTCATAATTATTTGTATGATTATAATTAATTCTCCTTATAAAAATACTTATCGTTCTTACTAAAAAGTATACGTCTCAAAATACTTGTCATTTTTAAAAATCACAAGATAAAATAAAGTAATTTTTTCTAATTTTATCCTCCGTATTAATTACACATTTAAGATGGAGTACATCATTGATAGAGATAACATGGTATAATATTTTAAGAGGATAAAATAAACAAAATGCTTCCTTATTAATGCTTTCTTAAGCCTTAAGGGTATTTTCTTAAAGAGCGTGTAAATGAAAAATACAATAACTATTTTGAGACGAAGGCGGTATTTTTTTTTTAAGGACAAAATGAAAAGTTTTAAGTTAAATTGTTAGTACTAATGCAGAATAATTTCATTTTTTTACCGATTAAAATGGAAAGAATGTCATGTAAATTCGGACGAAGAAAATAGTAAGAATTGTAAGAATTACCTGTAAAGTGATAAGCTGATCAACCTCAACCCTCTGTTTTTCAAATTGACAAGCCAGGTTCTGAGGAAACAGCACTGATTGTGTAGGATTTGTGTTATGGCTTGTACAACAGTTCATCAAATCCTGATTATTTTTCTGGTTGAGAAATTGAAACTGTTGGATTTCTGTGAACTGTTGTTGTTGTTGCTGTTGAGGATTAAAATAAAACTGATTGAATCCACAAGCATTATTCTCCATCAAATCCTGTGAACTTCCCAAAGGAAAACCAAGATTAACTGCATACAACTGTGCTTGAATGGCCATATTTGTAGACCACAAGGACCAACAACAAGAACAAGAACATAAACTGACCTTTCTTTTTAAATTCTAACCACAAAATCAGCAAAAAGAAGAAGCAAACAAGGTGGGATTTTGGTTAAAAATAAGAATTTGATTTGTTCCTCAAGCAAAGGAGAATAGGAGGAAGAGGATTCTACCTATATTGTACTAATAATCTGTTGGGAAAACCTATGCCAACCTTCGTGACATGTTTCTTGGTTTAGGGTAGGCCAAACCTATGACTTGTTATTGTATAAATATATATAGAAGAGAAAAAAAAAAAGATGGTGGGGTCTCTTTCTTCTGTTCTGTATTTATAGTATGTAAATAAATAATTTTCTTGATTTCAAATTATGGAAACTGAAAAACTGAAAAGTTGCAGGAACTAAAGGAGGGGCTATAAAAGGTTCTACTATTATGTCTATCTCTCTCTCTCTTCTTGTGAAGAAGCATTAAAGGAGATAAATTTATAACTGGTACAACATGCAGATTTTGTGACTAAACAACCGGTTCAGAGTTACTATTTGTAAATGGATGAATGATAAGAAATATCATTTCAATTCCATTCCTAATTTAGAGGTTTTGAAGAAGTTGTTGTGTTGTGTTTTTGGTATGTAAATGAAGGAGTCAGTATTTTAGGATGATGGATAGCAGAAACGGAAGGAAAAAAGAAATGGTCAGTTTTGTTTTTTGGTTTAAAATTAGAGGAGAATTATCAGAGGGAAATCAAAGATTTGTCAGTTTGGTCATTTGTGAAGCCTGAAGAATAGGATTCCCATACTTTGAATTTTATTAACTACTCACTTTTTGTTTATTTATATATTTATATTTATTTACTTGCCTTCTTAACTTTCGTAACTCCTTTTTAAAAATTACGCACTTTCTCTGTTCAAGAAGAAACTGACAAAGTTCAGAATACGAAGACCAATGAATTTTCGGAAAAAAGAAAAGAACAATGAATTTAATATCTAGTCTGGTATAAATTCAAACACTCGTTCCTTAAATTTCAATTATTAAAATTACAAATACATGAAAATTATAATTCACTAGTTCAAATAATTTTCTTCGGTTATGACTATTTCAATAAAATTATTATAATTTTTATTTGTAGTACTTTAAATAGTTTAAAAATATAGTAAGTACGGTAAGTTTCATTTGGTGGAAAAAAAGTAATAAGAAATTGATATTTGAATTAATTCAAAAAATGCATTAAAGATGGCACCCTGAACCTCGTCATTCTTTTGGATTGAGGGAACGCTATAAATCATAAAATTTTATAATGAACAGTATTCTAAAAATTTGAGAAAAAAACATCAAAGTTAAAAAGAATTGACTTACCAAATATTTATATATATTACATACTAGTACTTTTTTTTTTCTTCTATACTTCCCAAATAATTGTAAAGTTGTATATAAATGTGCCAGAGGACCCAAAATTACACTATGACCTTTAATTTAAATTTAAAAGAAATGAAACCTCCTTTTCTTTGTCCTTATACTGATTTAACTTTTCAAAGTCCAATTTAGTTTTGACTTTTGACATCATTACGTATTAAGTAGTCTTCGTTCTTCAAAGAGTAATTTCTTAGTAAGGTAATTTGAGGCAGATTATAAGGATGGACATAAAAGAACTGCCAAAAGAAAAAAATAGGTAGGACATTAAAGTACTTAATAAGGAAAACTTAGAAAGTAATTTAAAACTTTAAATTCAAGTTTTGACATTCTAATCAATGGAGATCACACCAAATTTTTATCTGTACATTTATCTAACAAATTAGTTGTTAATTTGTTTCCATCTTACTTTTTGGTACTTTATTGTGTATTATTAGGAAATAAATTTATTGAAATCCTAGTCAATAGAAGCAAAAGGAAAGTTTTAAGAAGTCATAAAACCAAACTTCACGGGTTTAACGTGAAAAGATTCGTGGGAAACCTTTTAAGAATAGAAGATATGTGTTGGGATTCAATATCTTAATTGGCAATATAACAGGAACATGTTTCTCCCTTTATTTGTCTCACTTTTTATTTATTTTCTTTTTTAGTTATTTTACACATTTTGAGCATACCATACCGATCAATTAATTCAACCAAAGATGCGACATGTTTAATAATGAGTAGCTTAGTATAAATGCATCAAATTACATAATATACACTCTGGTCCATTGCGTTTTGCAATCTAAGGTATGTCCTCTTTTGTGATTTGCACTCTGTCCTATTTATTCTTATGATTCACACCCAACCTCTTATTTTCTTGCAAAATAAAGAAACCGCTCCTCTTTTAAATTTTCCACGTGGGCGAAAATGGACTGGGTGCGACCGGGGCGGTCCTATGTGGTTTCAAGTGAGTTCATATGAACCCACTTCGTTGAAAAATAACACTGTATATACATGTATATTTAATCTGTTTTTAAAAAGTATATATGTATATATAGTGTTATTTATATATTTCTAAAAATATATATGTATATTCAGTGTTATTTATATATTTCTTATATATTGAACCCACTTGGTAAAAATTTTAGGTCCGCCACTGGGTGCGACTCATAAAAAAATATATTAAAGGGTATGAATCATAAAAAAAATGGGTACAGGAGTTACAAGTAGATTTTAGTGATGCTTTATTTATTTTTTATGTCTATCCAATTTGATTATATTATAGTTCATGCTGTCATACTAAACTGTCCAGTTATCCACTTAACAAATTTGAGGAATGGAGGTTTGTGGTGCCTTTTGTGATTTGAAATTACTCCCCCGTCCCAAATTAGTTGTCATGTTTCACTCTTAGAGGGTCAAATTGACTAATCTTCGGAGCTAAATTAGATTATATGAATTAAATATTTTTAAATTATAATCTAGATATTAAAAAATTACACGAAAAAGTACTACAAGTTGCAATTCTTTCCATATTAATATGGTGAAAAATTGTGTATCAAAATGTTTGTCAAAATTTATATAGTTTGACTTTAAAAAAAAAAAAGTGGACAAGTAATATGAGAAGGAAGGAGTATATTCATAGTTCAAAATATATATTGTAGTGTACTTTTGACAAACATTTTTCATGTTGTACTTTCGGTTTTGTATTCTCAAATTGGTGAAGGTTTCTTCTGGTTTCATTTGGCTCGCCCTCCTCTGACCCTTGAAACAAAAAAGCTACTTATAATTTTCTATCTTTTTTTTTTTTTTTTTTTTTTTTTTAGTTAAACAGATACTGCTGATATATATTTATAGCAAGCATATCTACATTTTAGTTACATTAGAGTTAATGGCTCCAGGGTCATTTAGTTGTCCAAAAACATCACCCCCATGGGTGGTACCAAAATTTACAACCCGATTAAAGAAGTACCACATTGGTCATCAAATATACATTTCTAACAAAAACAGGAGGGGCTTCCAATAGCTTCACTTCTTCAAACAAAAGTTGCTTCCCTCCTTCTTTGGCTAGCAAGTCTGCCACCTTGTTCTATTCCCTAAAGCTATGCCTTAGCTCCGGATGACTCAGCCTTCCCATTAAGTAACTGAATTCAGAAATGATAGACATGTAAGGTAGATGGCCCTCTTTGATCATTTTAATTACCTCTATGGAGTCTGAGTTGATTTCTAATGATGCTAGATTATGATCCACAACAATTCTGAGTCCCTGCATAATAGTTGTTAGTTCGTAAGTGTATTGGTAGTATGAGGTAATCCTTTCATGAAGCCAATTACTCAATTCCCACTTCCATATCTAAATACTCCTCCTATCCCCCCTATTCTAGGATATTGTTGACAAGCTCCATCAGTATTTAGTTTGAATCTATTACCATTGGGGGGTTCCCACTTGATAGAGATAGTTATTTTCTGTTTAGGGGTAGTATAGTTCCTGCCAAGCATATTAAACTCAATAGCATGGTGATAAATAGTCTCAAAGGAGGGATAATCTCTTGTTTGATTGAAGAGGTTCTGATTTCTATTTAACCATATTCCCCAGATACAAAAAGGCATTAAGATTTCCCAATGGATTAGTTTATCAAAGTCCTTCTTCCTTAGGCTATTCCAGGTAGTGATCCAGTTACTAGCACTACTAAAGGAGGAAGGGTGAATAGGGGGGTTTCTCTTTTGGGCCAAGCATTTCCAGAACTGCCTATTGATGTAGCAGTCAAATAATATGTGATTGATATCTTTAGGGTGTTACCCACAGGAGGCACAGGCAGGGTTGATATTTAATCCTATAGAGTGAAGATAGGAGGCTGTTGGAAGTCTATTATGATTCAGGAGCTAAAAAAAAATACTTTATTTTTTTGGGGGCCTTAAGATTCCATATTCCCTTAAAATTCATAATGAGGCCATTAGCACCATGGTCAATTGTACTGTCTAGCATTTTATAGGTTGAGCTTGAACTAAACTTACCATTGCTAGTGAGTTTCCAATAACTAAAGTCTTCCTCAGTACTGTAGGGGTTGATATAGGTGTTGGTTATCACCTCTTTTATGTTATTAGGCAATTTAAAAGAGAGGTTGGTTAGATTCCAAGTTCCATTCTGATGTATGTCACAAACTTGTTTTAGATCTTCTTCTCTGGTTAAAGGTCCCTCAATAACTTCTCTAACACTAGGGCAGTGAGGAATCTAGTTATCATGCCAAAGATTCACAGTATTGCCTTTATTAACCACCCATTAAGCAGCTTTCCTACAATGTTTGTAGCATTCTAGAATATTATTCCAAGTCCTAGATAGGTGTCTAATGAGATTTGGTCTACAATTTTTAGTAGTTAGAGTAGAGGCCTAAAGAGAATCATGATTTTTCAGGAGTCTCCAAGTTAGACTGGTGAGATTTGTTTTGTTTTTCACTTCAGCTTTTTGAATGCCTAGTCCCCCATCTAATTTGGGTTTGGTTACAGTCTGCCAACCTATCATATGAAGCTTTTTTTTCTCAGCTGTGGTTCCCCAGATGAAATTTATTTGGACTCTATTAATTTGCTGGGTAATTTTTGTGGGAAGCTTAATATATTGCATAACATGGTTAAGGATGCTACTAAGACAAGCTTTAGTGAGGACTGTCCAACCAACTATGTTAAGGAATTTGGTTTTCCAGCCAGCTAGTTTAGCTTTGAGATTATCAAGAATGAATTGGAAATCAGCATTACAAGGCCTATTCTAAAGGATGGGAAAACCTAGGTATTTACCAAAGTGATCACTAGGCTTTATGGACATGTAGTTGGAAAGATTAGTTTTGTCCCTAGTACTGTAATTCTTGGAAAAGACCACTTTGGATTTGGCATAGTTAATCCTTTGACCAGAAACAAAGATAAAACTATTAAGAGTAGTCATGATAGTATGGCAATTTTTATAATTGGCCCTAGCAAACAAAGTTAGATCATCTGTAAAGAACAAATGGGAGAGTTTGGGGCCATTTTTGCTAATGGAGATGGGATTCCAATTAAGAATATCCACTTCATGATTAATACTCCTTGATAATCTTTCTATGCACAGTCTGAATAGGTATGGGGATAATGGATTAGCTTGTCTAATACCCCTAGTAGGCTTAAAGAAGTCAGTTCTTCCTCCATTCACTAATATAGAAATAGAGGAGGTGGAGATACATGAAAGGATGAGGTTTGTGAGGTTATGAAGGAAATTGAAGAAATGCAGAGTGTCCTTAATAAAGGACCATTCAATTATATCAAAAGCTTTCTCTAGGTCAATTTTAAGATCCATATTAGCCTGTTTACCTTTCATATTCTTAAAATGGCTAATATATTCTTGTACTATAATGGGATTTTCAGATGCCCTTCTACCAGTTAGGAAGCTAGCTTGAGTAGGACCTGTGATATTAGGAAGGAGAAGGTTTAATTTTATAGACAATGATCTTTGTGATGATCTTGTATTAGGTGTTGCAAAGACTAATGGGTCTAAAGTTTTTAAGGGTGGTAGCATTAGCAGATTTTGGAATCAAACAAAGATAGGTAGTGTTCACTTCCTCTTTCATGGTATTGGTTTGGAACACTTCTCTGCAGAACATAGTTAGGGGTTTATGGATGTCATCCCAGAACTTTTGATAGAAGAAGGGATGGAAACCATCAGGTCCAGGAGCTTTGAAAGGTTTAAAGGAGTAAACAACCTACTTAACTTCCTCATTGGCGTGATTTTACGCCACAACCGATACTTTTCAGCTATAAGTTTTACTTGTTGTTAAGCAAGTCGGTGTGATTTTACGTGTTTTTTAGTGTTTTTCGGGTAAAGGAACAGATTTGGCACAATCACGAAAGGCAAGAACTCCAGGTCGTAAATTGAAGTTTACGGCTCGTATTCCACAATACGGGCCGTATTCCATGGTCGTGTTAAAGAATAAGAGAACCAGAAACTCAAGTTGAAAGCTGGTGATTTACGAGCTCAGTTTACGGACCGTATTTCAGTTTACGGTCCGTATTCCATTTCGTATTTAACCAGTCGAGCAGTTGGCAGAAAGTCTGATTTTTGGAAGCTGAAAGACGACGAGGAGGTTTACGGACCGTAAACCACTTTACGGTCCGTATCTTAGAAGATTGAGATTTCACAGAATTTAGAAGACGACCTGGGCCTGAACCACTTTACGGTCCGTAAAGTGATTTACGGACCGTATTTCGTACTGACGGGACTAAAGTGCAAATCTGTAACTTGTGTATTTTTCCAAACATATAAATAGTCCATTGTAGGGTTTTATTAGGGAGTTCTATATTTTTTAGTTTTTGACTTAGAACATAAAATACTCTCAAGTTTTTGAAGGTTCTAACATCAATCCAATTATTCTCAATTCCTCTTTTATTCAAAGTAAGCAATTATGAACTCTTCAATTTCTTGTTTCTTGTTCTTTGTCATGAGTAGCTAATTTCCCTTACTAGGGTTGTGAACCCAATTGATGGGTGTTTTGTGATTGGGTTGTGATTGATATACAAATAATGGATTATTAGGGTTTGTTTATTCTTCATTCTTCATTCATAATTAATGGTTGCAAACATTGATTAAAGCCACAAACCTTGATTTATTTGGGAAAATAATTAGGGTTGGTAAGAATAAACAACAAGAACTCAAAGCATTAAACTTTGTTTAATAAATTCACTTAGGAATAAGAAGAATTTACTTGGCATGATTAATCATTCTTCATAACCACTTTCTTATATTTGGGAAAATCATAGAAAGACATAATCTTTATTTATTGGAAAATAGTAGAGATTCACATAGAGATTAAGTGCATTCATATAATGATCCATTAGAAGTATATCAAGATCAATACCCATGATCATACACTCTATCTAACGGGGACACAACCTTAGTTTCTTTTACCATAAACTTCCACCAAATCAATAGTTAGCAATTAGTTACTAAAAACCAATCTTTACCAAAATCATCGGATTAAGATATTAGACCTAAACATAGCAATCTACGAATTTAGTAACCTTTTCACACCCTATTCCCTGTGGGATTCGACCCCAACCTTGTTGGGTTACTATATTTGACAACGTCCGCGTTATACCATTAATAGGTGTAATTTGAGCGTATCAAATTTTGGCGCCGTTGCCGGGGAATACGGTTTTGAAATTACTAAATAGTGTTTGCTTTATTGAAGTCTTTTGCTTATTCCATCACACCTTGTTTTCTACTCTGTGTAAACCAGGTGAATATGAATCAGAATCAGCAAAATCAACGTGCTGGTAACCAGGGGAATCGGTTGATCAATCCGGCAAATGAGTCAGATGAAGAGAATGTGTTTGCTGAGCTTGTTCCAGATGAGGATTATGCATCTGCTATTGTTCAGCCTCGAGTTGGAGCAGCGTCGGTGAAAATTGATTCCTCTCTATATCAGTTATTGAAGCTTGAGGGGTATTTTCGGAATTCTACCGAGAATGACCCTCAACGTCATTTGCAGAATTTTGTGGATGTGTGTGCTAATCACATCCAGAACAATGTTCCACAAGATGCTATTCGGTTGAGGTTATTCAAATATTCCTTGGCTGGAGAGGCAAGAACATGGTTCGAGAAGTTCGCCGTAAATTCGATCACTACATGGGCGAGATGGTGGCTGCGTTTCTCACAAAATGGTACCCTCCTAGCAAGAAGGCTGAAATTCGGGACAAGATTTATGAATTCAAGCAGCGACAGGGGGAACAATTATATGAAGCATGGGAGCGATTCAAGGATTATTTGCAGAAGAGCCCAAATCATGGTTTTCCGGAGAACATATTAATGGAGAAGTTCTACCGAGGGTTGGATCCAGTGTCGCAGTCAGTTGCGAATAATGCAGCTGAGGGTTGTTTTATGAACAAGTCTTATCGACGGGTGACCACCATACTTAACAAGCTGACAACTCATAATCAGGCTTGGCACTCAAACAATTCTGATGTGGTACCGTTCGGTAGTGCTATGATCCAGAATATAGTGAAGGAGAATCAAGATACTCAGCAAACCTTGGCAGAGCTTGCAACAAATATTTCCTTGCTGACGAAGAAGTTTGATGAATCTCAAATCAAAAAGGTAAATGTTTGTGAGGATGATGCCGGTCTACCAAAAGGGATGTACCATGCTCAAGATGGTCCGTTCCTTGATGGGCCACCTATGCAGGTTGAAGATGCTAATTATGTTAATAACTCTCAAGGGGGTTATTTGAGACAAAATTACCAGGGTGGCTATCACGGGTCGAACCAATGGAGACCTCAACAAGGTCAAGTGCTTATAACAACTCGGGAACTACAACAATAACTATGGTGGTGCGAACCAAGGGGCTACAACAACAAGAACAATTTTGGGAACAAGAGTTCCAATCCTTATATACCACCGAAAGGGCGGTCATCGAACAAGGTAGTTCAAAAGTTGAATCAATGCTTGAGAAGATTCGGCTAATCAATCGAAGTCCGAGAGGACTTTATCCGGGCCGATTGAGAAACAAACGGTTCCCATACGGCCTATTCGAAGCTTGAGTCACGGATGAGAGATATTTCTAGAGAGCAAAGACCCTCCTAGAAAGGGAGGCCTTCCGAGTGACACTATTCCAAATCCAAAGAATGGCGGAGGCGGTGTAGACAGTGTGTTTGCCATCACTACTAGGAGTGGCAAAACAATCCGAGGGGCTGATGAGAAGGTGATTGATCTTGAGCCAATAGATGATGAGGATGAGGTGCAGTCTGAAGCACCCATTGTTGTTGATGAGAATGCTACTGACAAGAAGGTTGCTGATATTCCGGAGATTGCGAGACCAAAAAAACACGAGCAAGCAGCCTGTGAAAGGGGCTCTCCGCCCTTGACTCAGCTTTTCAAATCCACACCACCTTTTCCTCAAAGGTTGGTGAAAAAGAAGGAAGATGCTAAGTTCGAGAAATTTCATGATCGGTGAAGCGCTATCTCTTAATTTTCCCTTCTTGGATGGTTGTCAAGGAGATGCCGGGCTTTGCTAAATTTGTGAAGGATTTGCTGACCAAGAAGAAAACGGTTCAACATGAAACCGTAAGTTTGACTCACACTGTGAGTTCCATCATCTCAACTACTACTGTTCAGAAGAAGGGAGATCCCGGGCGTTCACCATCCCTTGTTCTATTGGGCACCATGATTTTGCTCGCGCTTTGTGTGATAATGGGGCGAGTATTAATTTGATGCCCCTTGCTATATACAAACAATCAGGGTTGGGGATGCCAAGGCCGACTACTATGAGATTACAGATGGCTGATAGGTCTATCAAGAGACCTGTTGGGGTGGTTGATGATGTATTTGTGCGGGTTGGTGATTTTATGTTGCCCGCTGATTTTGTAATTCTTGACTGTGCTGTTGATAGGGACATTCCTATTATTCGGGGAGACCTTTCCTTGCTACGGGGAGAGCTCGATGGATTCGGAAAAAAATGAAATCAAGTTCCGAGTCAACGATGAAGAAGTGACATTTCGAGCCAAAGAAAGGGATGAAGTTACCAAGTGCTTACGAGAGCATTTCGGTAATTGATTCGGTTGACATTATTGATGAAGCGAAAGGAGTTCAAGATGGAAGAAGAAAGTTTGGGTGAAGCTCTAGCGGGTATTCTCGTTAATTTTGATGCTGAAGATATGGAAGGTTATGTGGAGACAGTAAATTCACTTGTTGGGTTGGGATCATATTCTTACCAACCAAAGAAGCTGAATCTTGATCGGAAAATAGAATGACGCCTCCAAAGAAAGCCTTCTATCATTGAGCCACCTAAATTGGAGCTTAAACGCTTCCCTCACATCCGAAGTATGAGTTCCCGGGTCCGGAAAATACATTGCCGGTGATTGTGTCGGCTCTCGACTGAGGAACAAGGTTGTACAGCTTTTGGAGGTGTTGAGGGAGTACAGGCGTGCTCTTGGGTGGACCATAGCTGACATTCGGGGTATTCCATCTGGGATCTGTGAGCACAAAATTCAGTTGGAGGAAGGTAGTAAACCAAGTGTAGAGCATCAGAGGCGACTGAACGAGAACATGCAAGAGGTAGTCAAGAAGGAGATCATCAAGTGGTTAGATGCTGGAGTGGTTTACCCGATCGCTGATAGTAAATGGGTGAGCCCGGTCCAATGTGTTCCTAAAAAGGGCGGCATCACTGTGGTGCCAAATGCAAAGAATGAGTTGATCCCAACGAGAACTGTGACCGGGTGGAGAGTTTGCATGGATTATCGAAAGCTCAACTCAGCCACATGCAAGGACCATTTCCCCATGCCTTTTATTGATCAGATGCTTGATAGGCTAGCGGGGCGTTCCTATTATTGTTTCCTTGATGGTTATTCGGGCTACAATCAGATAAATATTGCTTTGGAAGACCAAGAGAAGACTACTTTTACATGTCCTTATGGGACATTTGCATTTAGCAGATGCCGTTTGGGTTGTGTAATGCACCAGCCACTTTTCAGAGGTGCATGATGTCAATTTTCTCTGACATGGTAGAGGACTACTTGGAGGTGTTCATGGATGATTTTTCTGTGGTAGGGGATTCGTTTGAAGATTGTCTTGGCCATCTGGGTCAAGTGCTGAAAAGGTGTGAAGAGACCAATCTCGTTCTAAATTGGGAGAAGTGCCATTTTATGGTGAAGGAAGGGATCGTCCTTGGTCACAAAATCTCTGAAAAGGGAATCGAGGTAGATCAAGCAAAAATTGATGTGATTGCAAAACTTCCACCACCTATCTCAGTCAAAGGTGTCCGCAGTTTCTTGGGACATGCTGGGTTCTACAGGCGCTTCATCAAAGATTTTTCCAAGATTGCTAACCCCATGTGCAAGCTTCTTGAAAAAGAGGCTAAGTTTGCTTTTGATGATAAATGCCGAAAGGCGTTTGATGAGTTGAAAGAGCGTCTTACCACTGCTCCTATTATTGTTGCTCCTGACTGGTCCCTGCCATTTGAACTAATGTGTGATGCTAGTGGTTTTGCAATAGGTGCTGTGCTCGGGCAGAGGCACAATAAAATTATGCATCCGATCTATTATGCAAGCAGAACACTGAATGCTGCCCAAATGAATTACACAGTGACGGAGCAAGAGCTGCTTGCCATTGTGTTTGCTTTTGAGAAGTTTCGGGCCTACTTGTTGGGGTCCAAAGTTGTGGTTTACACTGATCATGCAGCCTTGAGATATCTCATGGCAAAGAAGGAAGCAAAGCCGCGACTGATCAGATGGGTGCTGCTGCTGCAAGAGTTTGATTTTGAGGTAAAAGACCGCAAGGGCACTGAAAATCAGGTTGCTGACCATCTTTCTCGACTTGAGGAGGCTGGGCGACCTTCTGATGAGCTTGATATCGATGATGCTTTTCCGGATGAGAGGGTGTTGGCTGTGCACATGGAGGTGGCACCATGGTATGCTGATATTGCAAATTATTTGGTCACAGGTATAATTCCAGAAGATATCAAAGCCTACCAAAAGAAGAAATTCTTGCGGGATGCTCGGCAGTATTACTGGGACGAGCCTTATTTGTTCCGAACATGCGCTGACAACATCATTCGGCGATGTGTTCCGGAAAATGAAGTGATGGCAATTCTAAAGGCATGCCATGACTCTCCTGTTGGGGGTCATCATAGTGGAACTCGGACTGCAGCTAAGGTACTTGAGTGCGGCTATTACTGGCCGACTATCTTTCATGATGCTAATCTTTTGGTGCGGTCCTGTGATCAGTGTCAGAGGCAAGGGAATATCGGCAGAAGGCAAGAGATGCCTATGAATTTTGTTATGGAGGTGGAAGTGTTTGATGTCTGGGGGATCGACTTTATGGGCCCTTTTGTGAGTTCTGGGGGAATGAAATACATCTTGGTAGCTGTGGATTATGTGTCAAAATGGGTTGAAGCGGTGGCTTTACCCAACAATGAGGCCAAGAGTGTTATGGGGTTTCTTAAGAAGAACATATTTACTCGTTTTGGCACTCCGAGGGCAATAATCAGCGATGGTGGATCCCACTTTTGCAATAAAGCGTTCACGGGACTGATGGAGAAATATGGTGTAAAGCATAGGGTGGCAACGCCTTATCACCCCCAGACAAGTGGACAGGTTGAGGTGTCCAATAGGGAGATCAAAAGTATTCTAGCAAAGACAGTGAATGCCAATAGAACTGACTGGGCCCGCAAGCTCGATGATGCTCTATGGGCATACCGTACGGCTTTCAAGACTCCAATTGGGACTTCACCCTTCAAGCTTGTATTCGGGAAAGCTTGTCATCTGCCGGTTGAACTTGAACACAAAGCTATGTGGGCGCTGAAAAAGCTGAACATGGATTGGGAGGAAGCAACCAAGCTGCGGTTGTTCCAATTAAATGAGATGGATGAATTTCGGTACCAGGCGTATGAGAGTGCAGCCCTTTATAAAGAAAGGATGAAGCAATACCATGACAAGAAGATTCTGGAAGCGAGAGTTCTACAAGGGCGACTCAGACATCTTTCTTAAAACCACTCCGTTTAACTCTCGGCTGAAGTTGCTACCGGTAAGCTTAAATCCAGGTGGTCGGGTCCGTTTGAGGTGGTAGGTGCTTCACCCCATGGCGCGGTTGAATTAAAGTCCGGAGATGGTACTCGGACATTTAAGGTGAATGGGCAGAGATTGAAGCACTACCATGGCATGATTTCGGAGGATAGGATCGTTGATCGCTACAGGTTGAAACACCTTGGAACGAACGATGATCTGGTGTACCAAGATAAGGAGTGAGTGGTCACCACCGTCGTGCCGCGACGTTAAATCAAGCGCTTCTTGGGAGGCAACCCAAGTGTAATGTTTATTTTTCATTCTGGTTTCTTCTTCAACATATATAGGGTAATGGTTGTTTTGGTGCGCAGAATATATGACTTTGAGAATATTGCCGAATAGCGAGTAAGTTCGATTGTCAAACATCGTTTTTGCAACATTGCAAAAGACGCACAAGTTTACGGACCGTATTTCACAATACGGCTCGTAAATTGGGGCGTATTTAATAATGTCACAAAACGAAGAAGCACTGTAATGCGACATGGCTAGTTTACGACCATGGAGGACGGACCGTATTTTGAAATACGGTCCGTAAACCTGATCGTAAATTTTCATGAGACATTACGGTCCGCCATAACATCTCTAAATACGGGACGTAAATCAATTCACGGACCGTATTTAGACCAAAAAAAAAAAATTATAATAACACAGACATTTAATTATAACGATGATTTAAATCAAAGGGCAGAGAACAGTCATGTAATTCCCTCCATTACCACAGCACCCCCACGAATTCCCTCCATTAATTCCCCCTCCATCTTCACGTTCATCTTCATCTCTCTACCCATCCTTTCTTCTTCCCCATTCCGCACCCACAAAAATCCACATCAACACCCCTCTGCTTCGAAATTCCCACCAACAAAACCACCCAACACCACCCACCAACAAAACCATATCACCAAAAAAAAAAAAAAAAAAAAAATTCGAAATTCCCCTCTGCCCTAGGTTTAAATTCGTTTGTGCTTGAAGTTGTGCCCTAAATATCTGTGCTTATTGAGCTCTGATTCATCAGTTTCAAGGTATGATTGACTCTCCCCATTCTTCTTCTTGTTATCTCTGTGAATTCCAATCTGAGGGTACGAAGTTGTGAAGCTCGGTTAATGATCTTGTGGGGGATGAATATTTTTAATTCTTTCAAATTCTTGTGGGTCATTGTTAATTACACCCAAATGGGTTGGAGGGCATTCCATGCTTCAAAACTTTAAAATTTGAAGTTTTGGTCTGCCCACCAATGGATTGACTCTGCGGGAATTGTGAAAATTGGTAGAAAAGTAGGTGAAGTCTGAGTAACCTCCTCCCCGAACACAAAGTGAAACCGAGATGTGCATGAAATCCCGAAAACGATGTCTGGGTCTGTGGTCTGAAACACGATCGTAATTTACGGACCGTATTGTAGTTTACGGTCCGTATTTAAACATTGTACCAATGGACAGAATGCAGTTCACAAGACATCCCATTTTACGATCTCACTTTACGGACCGTAAACCAGTTTACGGTCCGTCTTGTGTGTTTACGGCCACAGACAGAACATGTCTTCTGTGCACTGTCATATCTTCTTACCTTTGGTTGTTGTCCCGTGGTAACTAATATGTCGTGTCTTTTGCAGAATGGGTCAGAAGAGAAAAGCAACGAAAGCGGGGGCCCACACCCCCGGCAAGAAAGAGAGCGCGCTCGGATTCTAGGTTGATAGATGAACCTTCCACTTCGGAAGAGGAACAATCGGATCCGAGTACGCCGAGGTTATACCGCCACCAAAAGTCCGGGGGCCCCACCCATGACACAAAGGCAACCCCATCGCCCCATCTCACCTATGACGCCATCAAAGTCTGCATCGGAAGCCTCCCAGTCTGAAGAGGGGGATTCTGATGCGGAAGCATCAAGCAGGCGGGCTGCCACCCGTACTCGCCAGAGTGAGCGCAAAGGTGGTCGTAAGGACCAAACGGTTGGACGAAGACAAGCTGCGGTTCTCGGTCAAAGGGTCGAAGGAGCTGTATGATCAATGGATGGCCGGGACTGAGACTGGTGGACAGCCGCCGAGAAAGATATTTGAAGAACGACGGCTAATTTTCGATGGTATTTCGGCACACCCACAGCTGGATGACACCATCAAAGAGTACAAATTAGATGCATTCACTCATGAGCCGGGAGATTATGCCCCGCATATTGTGCGAGGAGTTCTATGCATCATATGGGCCGTCCCAAAGTCGATGAAGAAGAGTCTTGCCATCGGATCCCCTTGCGGGAAAATGTGACGATCCGAAACTCCCTGGTTGATATTTCCTCCAAAGCCATCAACAGGGTCTTGTTTGGAGATGATTTTGTGCCTCCTACTGATCTGCGCCTGTTTCTAGACAAACGAGACAGAAAGGACGACAAATCCGTCAAGAAATGGACTGCAGCGGCTATCACATCTGAGCCACATGAGCAAAAATGGGTTAATGATTGGAAAGCAAAGATCACTAAAAGCTGTTTGTCCACAGAGGCTAAGTTCTGGTGGACGTTGCTGCGATACAGGATCACGCCAACCCAGGCAGATAATACCCTGACCACTAGTCAGGCAGTGACCATTGCATCTTTCATGTCACGGTACCCGATGGATGTTGGCGAGTTAATAGCTGAAGAGCTGCACATGCGGGCACACAAGCCCAACCAAAACATGGTCTTTCCGTGCCTTATCACAGCATTGTGTCGACGAGCGAGGATAATTTCGCTTCCAGATTGGGATGGTACCATTACAGCCGCACATGTAGGGGATTGGAGGAAAAACAAGCCGGTAAGCAAAAAGGACCGGGAGGCGGATCAGTCCGGTGATGACGACGACACTCAGTTAGAGTTGAGTCCGAGCCGTGCTTATGGGATTGATCCAGTAGGGTCAGAGTTCGGTGTCGCTACCACGGGCACCGAGGGTCCCACATTAGGTGCTCCGGATATTGTCCGTGCACGGATGCTGCAACCACACCAGGTATTTCTGAGGCAAGATCTCCACCACCACCTCCGAGCACACAAGGTCCTCCTTCGGGGTCCGCCACGGCTGCATCGACAGCCGAGCCTGTTGACCCAGAGCTGGGACTGCTGCACTTCAGCCCAGCTAACTATAGCCAGATTGCAATCAAAGCGGTGCGGACCGAAAGGCAAGTCGACAAAATCTTGCAACAGTTCAGACCGAAGGTGGTGAAAATAGTGCAGCAAGTGGTCACTGAGGCGACCACAGAGATCCGTGCAGAATTTGAAAAAAAGCACGAGGTGTATCAAGCTAGACTTGACAGCTTTGAGGCGAGATTGTTGACTCGAGAGCAGACCGCACCCGGTGGGGAGTCTAGTTCTTTGAGGCGTGAGCTAGAGAAGCTGAAAAAGGAGCTTGAAACACTCAAGGGGCACGGGATGATAGCCGCACCAGCACCAGCACCACGTCCCATTTTGCCTACTACATTTAAGGTGATGGATTTGCTTGATTCTGAGGAGGAGACGGAGGATGCTGAACCCTCTGTTCGCGGTACTGGAAAGAGGGTCAGTGAGCCATCTGAGGACCCGAAGGAGTTGGCCATGAGATTGAAGAAGGCTGAAAAGAAGGACCTACAGCAGGCGATCCTTCAGTCATTAGTTGAGCCGCAGCGCCAACCAGGAGAGTCCTCGCGTCACCCACCGGATGCAACGGGTCAGCCATGAGATGCTTCTAGCACCAAAGGTACAATGTTTCCCCCCCCCCCCCCTGTTCTTATTTTTGTAGCACCGAGACGTTGCTTGATTTTTAGTTGGGGGTGGGGCAAATTAATAGCATTGTAGGGTAAATATGAGTTAGGAACCCCCTCGGCTTTTCTTTGCCAGAGTTCTTTTCCTGAGGGGGGTTTATTATGTTGAAACTGGCATGTATAGGATGTTTCTTAGGTTGAATAGAATAATTTTGACTTAGTTGGTGTTACTTTGTAACTGATGGCATGTGTTGTGGTTTGTTGAAAATTTTGGACCCCTCAGAAAATTTCACCAAAAATTGCATACGGAGAACAGTTATTGTCTGACATGATTGATTCTTTATATGACATTGTGATTATTGGGGTATTGTGTGTAATGAATGACTACTTAGGAGGTCGCAAGTGTAAAAAAAAAAAAATGATTATCCTTATGCCAATGTGTGTGTGAGTTGTTAGTTTTACTCTGTTTACGCATGTATAATCTAGAACTTGCCTGGTTAGTCTTGTTTGAAATCCGAAAGTTAGTTTGGTTGTGAAATGATCTTAGGCTTTCCTTTTGTAAATAGTCACTTTGCCTAAATACGCCTTACCAAAAGTGAAAGTATCCCTAGTTTCCCCTTTTGAGCCTGTTGACCTTTTTATTGACTAGCCAACTGTGAAACCATTCCCTTTGTGCAATAACTCCAGCTTCGCACCCGTTCCCTCCTTGATGCTACTAGATAGACGAGGCGAAATGCCTAAAGTGGGGGTGAATTAAATGTGAATAGATGTTAAAAACATAAGTGGGGGTGGTGGAATTTGTTAGTAGGAAGTCGATAGTGGTATAAAAAAAAAAAAAAAAAAAAAAAAAAAAAACAAAAAAAAAAAAAAAAAATATATATATATATATATAAAAGAATTGCTAGTTGGATAGGAATAAAACCACATCAAGGTCGAAAACTTGAAAGGAAACGAAGGAATTGGAAAGAAAAGAGGCAAATCAGGGTAAAGAGATGTTGTAGTGTCAAGGAGGGTGAGTCACTAATACCCAAAAAGTATCCTACCCGTCCCTAAGCCTACATTACAAGCCGAAACAAGTCCTAATGTGATCACAACCGAACGAGCCTAGGATGAGAACACGGAAAATAAGGGCAAGCCTATGGTATTTGCATGTGTGAATATGAATTCTTTGTGAGTGTTGAGTGTCTTTCTCTTCTCGTTCATCTTCGTCCCATTCTTGTCGTATATATGTGTGTTGGGACATTATTTGGTCTATGTGAGGGCATAAGGATGAGAATTGAACAAAATAAAGCGACCGCCGAAGGTAGCATTTGTGTGCATGATAATATGTTCGATAATGTGATGTCATGTATTGAAGCTTCATGGTTAGTCATAACATTCTTAAAGTGTGTAATATCGCGGTACAATAGACAGTTGTGGTGGTCAGTTGAAGGAAAACATGCATGCCAGCAGTTCCGAGTCAAAACCGATGTAGACATTTTTATTCTGTGATATCTAGGTGTTAGATTGAGTCGTTGCGTGGTATGGCTTGCTTGAGGACAAGCAAATACTTTAAGTTGGGGGTGTTGATGTGGCGTGATTTTTACGCCACAACCGATACTTTTCAGCTATAAGTTTTACTTGTTGTTAAGCAAGTCGGTGTGATTTTACGTGTTTTTTAGTGTTTTTCAGGTAAAGGAACAGATTTGGCACAATCACAAAGTGAAGGCAGCTCCAGGTCGTAAATTGAAGTTTACGGCTCGTATTCCACAATACGGGCCGTACTCCATGGTCGTGTTAAAGAATAAGAGAACCAGAGCTCAGTTTACGGACCGTATTTCAGTTTACGGTCCGTATTCCATTTCGTATTTAACCGTTCAAGCGTTTGGCGAAAGTCTGATTTTTGGAAGCTGAAAGACGACGAGGAGGTTTACGGACCGTAAACCACTTTACGGTCCGTATCTTAGAAGATTGAGATTTCACAGAAGTTAGAAGACGACCTGGGCGAAACCACTTTACGGTCCGTAAAGTGATTTACGGACCGTATTTCGTACTGACGGGACTAAAGTGCAAATCTGTAACTTGTGTATTTTTCCAAACCTATAAATAGTCCATTGTAGGGTTTTATTAGGGGTTCTGATATTTTTTTTTAGTTTTTGACTTAGAACATAAAATACTCTCAAGTTTTTGAAGGTTCTAACATCAATCCAATTATTCTCAATTCCTCTTTTATTCAAAGTAAGCAATTATGGATTCTTCACTTTCTTGTTTCTTGTTCTTTGTCATGAGTAGCTAATTTCCCTTACTAGGGTTGTGAACCCAATTGATGGGTGTTTTGTGATTGGGTTGTGATTGATATACAAATGATGGATTATTAGGGTTTGTTTATTCTTCATTCTTCATTCATAGTTAATGGTTGCAAACATTGATTAAAGCCACAAACCTTGATTTATTTGGGAAAATAATTAGGGTTGGAAAGAATAAACAACAAGAACTCAAAGCATTAAACTTTGTTTAATAAATTCACTTAGGAATAAGAAGAATTTACTTGGCATGATTAATCATTCTTCATAACCACTTTCTTATATTTGGGAAAATCATAGAAAGAAATAATCTTTATCTATTGGAAAATAATATAGATTCACATAGAGATTAAGTGCATTCATATAATGATCCATTAGAAGTATATCAAGATCAATGCCCATGATCATACACTCTATCTAACGGGGACACAACCTTAGCTTTTTTTTACCATAAATTCACAATCAAATCAATAGTTAGCAATCAGTTACTAAAAACCCAATCTTTACCAAAATCATCGGATTAAGACATTAGACCTAAACATAGCAATCTACGAATTTAGTAACCTTTTCTCACCCTATTCCCTGTGGGATTCGACCCCAACCTTGTTGGGTTACTATATTTGACAACGTCCGCGTTATACCATACATGGATTCCAACCTAAAAGGTTTATTATTGGGGTTCAGGTGGGGATTAGTAAGCTTGATTTGGAAGGGACAATGGTCAGAGTGAGTTCTTGGCAGGTGAGTGACTGTAGCATCAGGGTAGAGTTGGAGCCACTCATCATTAGCAAAGCATCTATCTAACCTTTCAAGGATGAAATTATGCCTATTCCTATATCTATTATTATTCCAGGTATAACGACTGCCTTTGAAGCCTAAGTCAACTAGATTACAGTGGTTAATACATCTCCAAAAGCAGCTAGCTCTATTATTATTAATATGATTGCCTCCAAACTTTTCAGAGGCTATAAGAACTTCATTAAAGTCCCCACTTATTAGCCAGGAACCATTAATATTATTAGAGAAAGTACAGAGTTGTTCCCATAGCAGTTTCCTATCATTCAGAGTATTACTAGCATAAATTGCACTAAAGTACCACTGCTGGTTATAGTTATTTACCTTAACAATGGCATGAATGCTCTGGTTGGTGATGGTGATGTCACACCCTTAATCCGATAGGGTGTGATGGGCACCCGACCCTTACTTAGGGCCGAGCGAACCCTCTGACTATCATAACACTCGTAGTCATATTGGGCCCTTAATCGATCATAGATGCATAATGAAAATTTTCGAAAAACGAACATACTTTATATCTTTTCCAAATCAAACAAAACTTGCAACCGTACAAAATCTCGTAATATCTTGTATAACAATACAACGGCTTATGTAGCCCGCTCACAACTAACATCTTATACACACGACTGTCCGCAAAGTCTCTAACATGACTCGGATATCATAACACATACAAACTCCGACTCGCGCACTCCGGAAGAAGTGGAGCTCGCCAATCCGGGTGGAACGTCTTCCACTAATGTCTTCACTCAAATGCGGGTGTACTGCGCGGCATGAAACGCCCCGAAGAAAGGGGGTCGGTACGGAATATGTACCGAGTATGTAAAGAATGGAATACGAGAAACGAGATCATAACCGAAATGAAGAGTACGTAAAATGCATACTAGTCGAATACCGAAGTACATGTATCTGTAATACAAATAGTGCATAAGAGGTACAAAAGTCAGATATAATAATCAGAATGCTCAAAATGCTTAGCTTTCTTTTGAAAACATTTCTGTCTCATATGTATATAAAATAGAACATATCACGCAGCTGACATTAATCGATGTGATTAAACCAATGTGGGATTCGCCTAAACCAACAGGAATGTGCCCGCCACCGGGTTTGCCCCACCATTGGGTTTGCCCCACCACCGGCTCCGAAACCAACATCATATTTCGTAATACATGTATATGTCATATCATCACATTAAACGTCATCATATTATCATATCATCGGATTAACGTAGTCATCATATTACCGTATCATCGAACAAATTCATTATATTATCGCATCATCACATTATCAAATCATCATGTCATCGATCATCGATTATCATATCATATACCCTATCGTCCATAATAGGACCCGGCGGACGGAACGTGGTCGCTCTCTCCGCCTTGGGCGCCACAACTCATCATACTTCGAAAGTTTTCAGATCTCCGTATCTCCGTCACACATCATAAATCAGAATCACATCATATTTCAGAACTCATCATACTTCGTATCATATCATATATCAGACGCTCATCATACTTCGGAAGCTCATCATACTTCGGATTGTGCGCACGATAATAACCGGCCCGGGACTCGGCGAAGGAAGCAACAATAGTATGCACGAGCAGAATCGTGGGATCTATATGCAACTCACAACATTTATACAGACTTAACAGAACAATCAAACAAATTATCATTTACAAGCCAATGGCATTCGTCAATTCAAATCTCTTACGGATATTACTCGGAAACATATCAAATAAAACTCTATCAATCATAGTTACGTATCCAGATCATTTGCCTACGGATTCTCATTTCGTACATTTACACAAATTCCAAAAACAATCAAAACAGACGATCATTTAAAAACCAAGCCAATAGTCATAGTCAAATCCAATTTCTTTCGAATGTTCCTCGGGACTT
Organism: Lycium ferocissimum; assembly: GCF_029784015.1. Lineage (NCBI taxonomy): Eukaryota > Viridiplantae > Streptophyta > Magnoliopsida > Solanales > Solanaceae > Lycium > Lycium ferocissimum. The sequence goes on from NC_081344.1 coordinate 15,950,958, forward strand.
GTCAAATAGAACTTTATCCATCATAGTTACGTATCGGAATCATATACATACGATTTCTCATTTCAGACTTAACACATAAGTGAGTAATCATATTCGGAAGTCGTGTTGTTAACCATGTTAAGTTCTTTTAACAAGTTGCTAGAACTATACAAAGGAACGTCTTGCGGGCCCACGGACAAGTACTCAACCGATCCGGGCCCGCCCGTGGAAGTTAAGATCATCATACGCTACCGAACCTCCTTCGGACATATCGAAGCGATCTGAGCCTTCCTATGGAAGTTACGGACGTTCGTAGTTACCGACCTTTTTTTCGAACATAATCTTTTATGCACATTCATATTTGATCATACAAAGGGCATAAGAATCATAATTTGACTACATTATGAATACGGATATCAAGAAGCAAGTAAGAATCATAGGCATGCTCGGATCGTAGGAGTAGAATTACCTCGGGGATCATATCATAGCTTAGTTAACTAAGACATGCCACAGAAAGAAAGGTGAGCTTTACATACCTTGGCCGACCCTAAGCTAATCCAAACTTACGACTCGGCTTCTCACGATCCACGATAATGTCATTAGACATCCGACATTAGCCATAGACATTGAAGAACCCAATTCCAAGCCATCACTTTATCTACAAAAATTTCGGCAGCATCTCCCCTATAAATCCAACAACCCCGAGATTTTCACTCGGCCAAATCAACAACAACCAAACCAACAACCATCCGAACAATGTCCATGTTGATTCAAAACGTATTCAACCATTAATAATTCCTTTCTACACAATTCGACAACATTTCATTTATATTCAAATAAACTATATACGACCAATTCAATACCAATGCTCACATATTCGATCACTAGTCCGCAACCATTCAAACAAGATTCGAAACATCTCGGACAATTCCACAAAATCATTCAAATCATCCCACACCTATACACAATGCAGCCGAAACCTTCCAACCCAATTAGGAACATTCATAACACATTTTCTTCTTCCAAATTCATAAACTATATCAACAATTCCATACGTCTTCAACATTTTTTCCATCAATACAAGAAACTATATCAAAATCATATTAATTTTCCAAAACAGCCCGCAACACTACAACTTCAACATGAGTCATCAAACATTCATTTTACATCATAATATCCACAACAACATCACTAGAACACTAAATAACATTAGTTCATCTTTTCTACACAAACAACCCATGCATTCGGCCAACATCCACACACACACAACTTCATGAATTTCATCCATTTCTTCACATTACAACATGCTCAAAACGTCCATAATACAACAATCCAAACATGCTCAATAAATTAGTTCTTGCTTCTACACCAACCTTACATACACGGCCACACACACAACACCACATTATCATGAATCCCATTCATTTCCATACTCCACAACATCCACAAACCATGCATAACATATAAAAATAAGGATTAAACCTTACCTCTTCCATCCCACTTCTCTCTCGGCTATGATTGCTCCTTGCAAAACAAATGGTTTTCTTCTTCCAACAACTACTCCATATGATAGGGGACCTTCCATTTAGTAGAAAACTAGAAGAGAAATTTTTTTTTCCATGACCAAAATTTTGGACCATGTTCGGCCAAGACCATGGCCGAATGGTTCCTTGCTCTTTCTCTCCAATTTTCTTGAACTCTCTAGAGTTAAAATGACAAATGGTCTTGTTTTTTCATGACTTACACACATATATATATGTATAATTAGGTGCACATGGCCGGTCATGTGCACCCTTTTTCTCTTCTTTTTTCCTCTCCAATTTTCTTTAATTTTCTAGAAATTTCCTTAAGTCATCAAAGATGACTAATTGTCTTGCTTGCCTTGTCATCCTTGTCTATATATATATTTGGCCCTTACAAAATATAAGATGAACACATGTTCCATTACATGGCTTGCTACAATTGAACCAAATATAAATGGGGCCCACAGCCACAATGCTTCTTCAAGAAGCCATGAACTAATAAAAATTTCCAATTTCCAAGTTTGCCCTTAATATTCCATGACAATAATATTTATAAGCGACTTGCGCATTCAAACAAAATCGGAAAATGGCCTAGCTCTTAACTTTCCGCAATTAGTTCGGAATGTCCCAACGTACGAAATGCGGGATATAACAGGTGAGGTCTTCACTATTTAAGTAGTCATCCTTCCATAGGATGACTAGTCCTCCAGAGTTCCCCACTGCTGGGCTTTGGATCACAGAGTCAAAACCAAGTTGCTGAGCAATATGTTTGTGCTCAGTCATCTTGGTTTCAAGCAGAACAAGCATATCAGGTTTGTGTAAGCCTATCATGGCAGTACAATGCCTTCTAAATTCTAAATTGTTGGCTCCTCTAGAATTCCAGATTATAAACTTCATCAGATTGATTTTTTGTGGTTTTGGGGTTTCCCTCATTACCCCCTTCCCCTTCCCTGTTGTAGTCCATAAGGTCTCTTTGGTCAGAGGGGCAAGTTGTTATGTCTGCAAAGATTTGTGAATATGATTTTACTCCATGCTAAGTTCTCCACATTTTAGGTTTACCTTGATTTCTATTGATTGCTGGACAATGGGTTGAGCATCAATTGGCACTAATACCACACAAAGTCCAACCTTCAATATATTCAAAGTAGTCCCTAAAAAGGGTTTTGTATTGATTTTTATATCTTCTTATATGTATCTCTGCTAAGTTCTTCATGTTGTTGTTCTTGGATTGTTTTCTTTGTTGTGATTGCTGGCCTTGTGATGTCCATTTGGGTGCTGTGTGTTGCAAAAGCTTTCCTGATTTTATACCAGCACAAATGAACAAACTGTTAGTATAAAAAAATTCCTCACCGTTCTCCTCTCAATGGATTTGAACATGAGGACTTATTTCCCTCCTGTGTCTCCTTTCTTTCTCGTCTTCGGCATGGTCTAATTCTCAAGTATGGCTCTTCCAATTTATCACTATTCACAATCCTACTTCCCTGAGAATTTAGCTCCTGAAAGTTATTAGCTATTACTGTTCCTTTATCAAGTGCTCGGTTTGCTAAATGATCAGCCCATTTGTTCCATTCTCTGAATATGTGAGCCATTATCACTGTCTTCCTCTTACTAGTCTCCATATCTCTTCAACCATGTTTATAATCTGCCAGGGCACTTCCCAAATTCTTTCCACAACATTTTTAAGTAATAGAGAGTCTGTTTCAATGATTATTTTATCTCCTTGCAAAGTCTCTATATACTTTAAAGCCCGTAGAATTGCCATAGCTTTAGCCTGTGTATTAGTACTGGGAAGTCCATCAATCTCCTTAGCTTGTAATTGAATAATATCCCCATTAGCATCTCTAACGCAAAATCCCTAAGAGCTCCTTCCAGGGTTTCCTCTTGATGCCCCATCGGTGTTTACATTAACCCATTCACTATCTGGTGGTTTCCAATTAATTTTGGTAACTGTAGAATTACACCTTTGTATAGCTTCCACAACTGTATTCCACTTGTAAAGTGCATATTTAAAATTACTTCTTCTAACCTTCATGAACAAAGTCAGTGTATGCATTATCTAATATGACAGCTTGTTAAAAGAAACTTTACCCCTATGCCTCAGTGTGTTTCTCCTTTTCCATAGTTTCCAAACTATAACAGAAGGTACCACTTGATAAATGTACCTCGCCTGCTGATGTGCAGGTGTTTCCACCATAGATTAATCAATTGAGTAAGATGCAAATTATCAATATCAATCCCTATTGGCCTACAAAAATGTTTCCAAACCTGCTGGGCTACAGGTGCATGAAGAAAAATGTGAGATGCATCTTCCATTTTGGGTTCCTCACAATAAAAACATCTAGATGGGAATTGCATTCCCATTCCCCACTTCTTCAAATTGTCATCCAAAGGTAATTTAGATTTCCATAGTCTCCGCATAAAAAATAAAATCTTAATAGGCATACCTTTGATTCACATGAACTTATACACATTGTTTGTTTCCTTTCTCTGTCTCATTACTTGAAAAACAGAACCAACAATAAACTTTCCTCTAGCTTCATTTCTCCATATTGGTTTATCCAGTTCCTCAGCTTCTCGTGGTGGCCATATATTCTGTAGAATATGATTTACTAAGTTCTAAGGTAGTAGCCTTCTCAAAGCTTGTACATTCCACTATCCTTCCTCAGCCACCTTCTTGACCAAGACCACTGACTAATCACATTCAAAATCTGGTTAAGTGACATGATATAATGCACCCAGACCAGTCCAATTATCCCACCAAAAGTATGCATTTCCTTATTTTATTATCCACCAGATATCATGTTCAACTTATTCTCTGCATCTGAGCAGCCATTCCATGATATTTTTTCAAGTACTTGTTGCTCATGTAACTGCTCAAAAGTGATTCTTTTGTCCTCGTGTTCTACCAGAGCTTAGCAAATAAAGCTTTAGATGTATCCTATAGACTTCTAAACCCCATTCCTTCTTCTTCATGTGGATGGAATAGCACTGTCCATGTAGCCCAATGTATGCTAGAGTTTCCCACAGAGTTACTCCAAATTTTTTTTGCAAACATTCTATGTAATTATGATAGAACTCCAGCAGGGGGGTCACAAGCTGATAGAAAATGACTAGGCATACTTTGAGGAACATGTTTGATCAAAGTTGTCCTTCCTCCAATATATAGCAATTTACCAGTCCATGAGCTCAACCTGTTTTGCACCTTATCCAATAATTCCTTGTAAAAAATATTTTATCTCCTGCTGTAATTGTTATACCTTAAAAATTTCATGTCGTTATGCGAGAATAAACTAATGCAGGTTAAGATGTACACGATGTCCCTACAAGTAAGAAGGGATACTTGATGATTCTAATTAAGATTCCAAAGTCACTGGAGGAAAGAGAAGAAAGCTCATCAAAGAAAGTGAAGTATAAGTTGTACTGGGAATGGGTTTTGTAACAATCGAGCTAATGTTGATTTGGTAAAGTCTTGGGAAGAAGTTATAGGGCTCCTTAGATGGTTAATGAAGTATTAAACAAGTGTTAAGAAGATTCTATAAGGAATGGAGATCAAACGAATTGACAAGATCAATTTCAGGGGAAAAGTTAGGTTATACAACCACTTACACCGGCCGTATAATTTTATACGGCCGTATAATTTTATACGGCCGTATAAGGGTCCGTATAATGGTCACAGTGAGGGGTCATTTTTTGTGAGATTATACGGTCACTTATACGGATTGTATAAGATTATACAGACTATATAAATGTTCATATAACAGTTTCAAAATGGGTTGATTGTTGTTGCGATTCTACGGTCACTTATACGGACCGTATAAATAATGTCGGGTCAGATTTTATAATTTATATATATGAGACCCAAGTTCTTATTTTTCATTTCTCATTTCCTCCATACTTCAAGAGAGCTCTAGAACCTTCTCCATATATACCAATATAAATCCAAGGTAAATCAAAGATCAAACACCAAGAATCAAGTGTAACAAGTGTATGGGTGTTCACTAAGGTTAATGGAAGCTTGGAATTCTCATTGGAAATGAAGTTGGTGTTGTTCTCAAGTGGAGTATCTTCCTCCAAAGATCATTTCTACATGATCAAAGGTGAGCTCTACAATTATTTCATGTTATTAAAGTTGTTGAGTGTTGAAAGACTTAGATTAGATACGAATGTAGAATATGAGCTTGAATGTGGAAAATAAAGGTATTTTGAGTAGTAAATTAATATGAATCATAATTCTTGGTATAAGGTGAGAATAATCTTGTCATGAATGATACTAATGACGTTGAGGAAGTATTATGTGAAGAAGGAATAATGGTGATTTTATTGTTGTCATGGTTATAGGTGATTTTAAGGGTGAATTTGAGAAGTAAGCAATGTTTAACTTGAGAAATCCATTGATTGTGATAGTATGGGTGTTGCTATGATGTTTGGGAGCTGTTTTATTATATGGGAAAAGTTGTAGAAACAAAGGAAATGCTGCCCAATTTTCGTTAGCTTTTTAGTCGCTTTAGCTTTAACTTAGGCATGTTCCAATGGCTTAACCATGGTACGACTTCTCTTGAATGTAGAATCGCGAGCTTGGAAGGAAACCATTTAGTCGATAGAGTTAAAGAGACATAAAGGTATGTAAGGCTATGTTACGCCTTAGAAAATTTTCCGTACATGTACAGTGAGTAGGCGAGAGAAGGTCATAACGTATGCAATGTTGATCGAGAAAGAAAGGATGTAAGTGGCCCTAATTACGAGTTTCAAGGAAAGGCGAGGTGAGAAAAGAAAGTTATTAAGGGAAAGCGAGTCGCATGGTGTATATCGGGCAAGAATTTTGAGCAACGAGTTAACGAGGGTGTAAGGATGCCTTAGAGAATGGGAAGATGTCCCTAAGATTGATATTGAAGTGTCAAACAAGTGCCAAGAAGGTTCCATAAGGATCGGAGATCAAACGAGTCGACGAGAATGAAAACGGAATCACGAGCATTATACGGTCCAATCTACGGACCGTATAAATGATACCAGCCGTATAATTGGCCGTATAGTTGGCCAAAGGAGGGACCAGCCACCGGACCAAATGTACGCCAAGACATACGGGGTCCGTATAAATAGTACGGACCGTATGTTGGTCCGTATAACGGAGGTCGGCCGAGATTTTGTGGTTTTAAAATAATGATCCCATTTCATTTTTATTACTTCTCCTTCTCTCTACACGACTCCATCTCTCTCTAGAACCTTTTCAAAACTCTTCCAACACAAGAAAACCAAGGGAATCAAGGATCAACAACATCAATTCATGCAACCAAGTGGATGAAACCCACCTAGAAGTCATCTCTCTCAAGAAATCCCCAAAGGATAGAAGCTAGGGTTTTGTTGTTGGAGGAGTATTCTTACTCAAGGCTTGCTCACCATCATCTAAGGTATGTTTCATGACTTTTATATGTTGTTTAGGGTGTTGGAAAGCTAGGATGCTTAGATTGTACAAAAACATGGAAAATGGGTTCTTATGAAGATGAA
>NC_081344.1:15958061-16036713 GCF_029784015.1 Lycium ferocissimum
TTATAAATGATGTGTAGACCATGAAATGAGTGTGAAGTACGCAAAATTATGATGATGGGCCAAAAGCCATAAATTTGAGTAATTGGAGGAAATTGGTGGATTTTGCTAAACGTATAAGAATGATGAATGTTGGGTTCTATATTGTAATTATTGTTGTGAATGTTGGGAGCTGAAATAGAGTAAGGGAAACGTAGTAGAAACAAAGGAGATGCTGCCCAATTTTCCTTAGAAGTAGAGGTCCGTTCTTATAAATTCGTAACTAACGACGACATGAATCCTCTTGAAGGTATGTGTAAGCGCATTAAAGGAAGAACGAGCAAGCAATAAGGATAGTAAACAACAAAGGTATGTAAGGCCTTCCCTTTTCTTTCAAGGCATGATCCTTAGGCTATAGCTTCGTAAATGTTTCTATGTCTCTCTCGTTTCATAAGTTAAATGCTTACGTCTCAAGGCATAAATTCCTATTCTAATAATCCATAGTTGTTTTCCCCAATTGCCATGTTCTTCAAACCAAAGATGTACGATTTTGTGAGCCTTCATGATAACGAAATGAGCATGTTTTACGATAGAAATGGTAAAGCCAAAGTTGAGGATATATTCTATAATGATGAAGGTTATGATGATTTTTATGACGACAGGTCTCGAGTTAGGAGCTTAATGTTTTTACAAGAATGATTTTATGCTCAAAGGCTCGAGTTCATGATTTCAATGACGACATAAGAATGTCAAGCTATCTATCAACCCTTTTTATTTCATTCATGGATGCGACAAGGTTTTCTCAAAAATCCCAAAGACATACGGATTGACTTCTTACAAGATTATAGCCTGTTTTACCTTCCCTTAAAAGAGTTATCATTCATATTTGTAGCGTTCATTGATAGTCCCACCTTACTATGATTTTTCCTTCAAGGTGAGGCGTGATGACCATGATGAATCCATAACCTAGTCGGGGGCTACAACCTTACGTCCCTCCGATAGAACTATAGCTTTTTTCCTCGAGCTCTTTTGTGCATGCTATGTATATTATGTATGTATATGAGATGAAAAATGTTTTCAGGGGAAATGGGGAAAGGTGAGGCGCTATAGACGCATAGCTACCTGATCAGCTGGCATATCATGTTATGTTTTCATATCCCGGACGCGGGCTAGATGGGTGATGGATCGGGCCGTACGTTCCGCGGCATAGTTTTTATATATATATATGATGACAGATGGATCGGGCTACACGTTCCGTAGCAATATATAATATGATGTTTATGAGTATGCATGCATGAATCCGCCTCGAGAGGCAAGCGATCTTGGTTATTCATTGTGTTATGTTATCCCCTTATCACCTCTTTATTTTATTGATGTATGCCTTACATACTCGGTACATTATTAAATGCGACGTCCTTTTCTTTGGACGCTGTGTTCATGCCCACGGAGGTGACGGGGAGGCGGTCCGGCTCGGTAGAAGCCACCGGCGGTCGAGGAGCACTCCATCTTCGGAGGTGCTATTTGGTTGATCCCTTTTGTGTATATTGTATATGTCATCCGGTAGAGGCTCGTAGGTACTAGACGTGGGTTGTGGTTCCATGATGTAGGCGGTGTGTATGGTTATAAGTATTCTGAAACAGGTTTTTGTATTACAGCATAATGTTTCTAGCGAAAAGAAAATTCTCTATTTAAGGTATTCAGATAAAGACGAATGTTTGTCAAATTGAGTTAAGAAAGTGTTAGTGCGAGCGGTGCTCGGTGGTTAGCCCCGGGTGCCCGTCGCGGCCCCTAGACGGGTCGTGACAGGCTATCCCTTCTTTCTAAGGCATGACTTCCATCACATAATATCTTCTATCTTTCCATGACTTTCTTACATTCCGAAAATTACAAGTCCATGATTATTAAGAGCTTCTCATGAGATAAAGATAAGAGAGGAGCTATGATAATGACAATGTTAGTCATAGAGATTCTAAGCTTATGAAAGGATGCTATTATGAGATTAATGATCTTGATGTATGATTTTCTTGATTGTTATTCATTATTGATAGTCTCACCTCTTAATGCTAGTTCCTTCAAGGCGAGACATGATGATTATGATGGTTCCATAAGACAATCGGAGGTTACCGACCTTACGTCACTCCGATAGAGTTGCAACTTTTACTTGAGCTCTTATGCATGCTTCATGTTGAGTGTATAACGATTATTACACCATGCCTAGATGGCAGGGCAGCACCGCTAAGGCGGGCGGCTTATTACACCGTGTCTATATGGCATAGGCAGACATCACTAGTGGGCGGCACGAAATGATTACCCCGGACGCGGCAGGCCCGGACGCAGGCTAATGGTGTTATTTGATTCAGACAGTTTATGTATGTATGTGTAATATGTTTTAAAGGTAAAAATGAGCATGTATGATCCGCTATCAAGAGGCAAGCGATTTAGTTATACTTTCTTCTTATGTTTTCTATATTTCCTTATCATGTTATGATATATGCCTTACATACTCAGTACATTGTTCGTACTGACATCCTTTTCTTTTATGGACGCTGTGTTCATGCCCACAGGTAGATAGGGAGACAGTGTGGATCCTTAGGAGTCATATCAGCATAACCAGGAGCACTCCACTACTCCGGAGTTGCTGCTATTGGTATATTCTTTTGTGTACATATTTGGGCATGGCAGGGTCCTGTCCCATCCTTACGACTCAGTATTCCAGTAGAGGCTCGTAGATACATGTGTGGGGGTAGTAGATATCTCATGATCAGTTCAGTGAATATTTTGTATATCATTTTATTGCCTGGTGGGTTTATATGTGTATATACATATGTGTTGGGAGATGTTTAGTGATTATTTCATTGCAACTAACATGTTGAAAATGATATATGCCAGGTTGAGTATGATATATAGCATGATAAGTGGTGCTCGGTAGCTAGCTCCGGGTACCCGTCATGGCCCACTAGTTGGGTCGTGACAGTAATAGGCTGACACTCCCAAATAAGTAAAGGGGGAAGTCCTTCGTTGGAATTTGAGTCACTGAGAATACCTGATTAACCAAATCTTGAGAAATCTGATGGTGCATAAAGACAACACTTTTTTCTTTGTTGATCTTTTGCCCTCTTACTTTCTCATAACTTTCCAAAGTATCCATCACCAGCTTTAATGAATATTTCTCTGTAGAGGCAAATATAATAGTGTCATCAGCATAGGCTAAATGATTTACATATGGACTCCATTTTGGCATGCCATACTCTTTGAAATTGTCTTTCTGTTGTAGTGCATTTAAAGCTCTAGACAAACATTCAGCAGCCAAAATAAAAAGTATAGGTGATAAAGGATCACCCTGGTTCACCCCTCTAATAGATCTGAACAATCCCTGTGGTTGCTTGTTAACTAGTACAGAATACCAGTTATTAGAGATAATTTTGTACAACATATTAATCAGCATCTCACCAAATCCCATATGCTTCAAGAATTTAGTCAAAAATAGACATGAAACTCTATCATAAGCCTTAGCCATGTCAAGTTTGATAACAACATTGGCTGGCTTTCCCCTGATTCTGATATCATGCACTATTTCTTGAACTAAGAGAATGTTTTCACTATGCTTCTTCCCCCAACAAAACCTGATTGTTGTGGAGATATAAGTGTTGGCAGTAAATCTACCAATCTATCATGAATGGTCCTTGAAAACACTTTGTTGGTACTATTGCTCTGACTAATAGGCCTCATATCTGAAAAAGTAGTAATTTCTTTTTTCTTAAGAATCAACACTAGGTTAGTGCCTGTGATGTATCTAGGTATTCATGTCCACAGAAAAAAGATATCACCATCTTTGTCGTATCATTAGCAATTATATCCCAGCAAGCCTAATAGAATTTCCCAGTAAATCCATCTGTCCCTCCTACGCTATCTGCATTCAGACCAAAAACTGCTCTTTTAACTTCCTATTCCTCTGGAAACTCATGAATTCTAGCATTCTGCTCTCCTGTTATCATCTTGGGTATGTGTTTCAGTATGTCAAAATCTGAAGGAATATTCTCTTCTCTGAATTGATCACTATAAAATCTTATGGCTTCTTGGGCTATGTCTTCCTCAGTGTCAAGCCAAATTCCCCTGTGATCTTGAATCCTTTTAAGCTGCAGTCTTCTTTCCATGTACATGAGCATGGAAAAACTTGATGTTCCTATCTCCATCAGCAAACCATTGCATACTTGCTTTTTGCTTCCAAAACTTCCTTTCAATTGCATAAAATCTTATTAAATCAGCTTCTACCTTCTGTAATCTCTCTCTGTTCATACTGGTAGGATGTTGTTCAAACTCCTGTTCATGCATCTGAACCACTTCTTCTAAGGTAGCAATCTGTTCTACTCACCTTCTTTAATTCGTTGTAAAAATTAAAAAAAAGGGTCAAGACTGTGACATTCTTGCCAGTTCTCCTTTACTACATTCTGAAAAGATTCATGCTCCACCAAAAAATTCAAGAATCTGAATGATTTCCTAATTGAATTTATGTCTGTCCTGGTAGTGATGAATAAAGGAGAATGATCTGACCCTTGTTTAATCAAATGCTCCACTTCAAAATTAGGAAAAAGGTTTTGTAGAGCTTGGTTTCCCAAACACCCATCCAACCTCTTGAAAATACAGGCTGCATCTGATCTCCCATTCTACCAAGTATACATGCTTCCTTTAAATCCCAAATCAGTTAATTGACATGTATCTATGCAATGTATGAAATCTTCTGTTTATGAAAATTGCACTGGCAGTCCTCCATATTTTTCCATATCATCTGTAATCACATTGAAATCTCCTCCCACTAGCCACGGTGACTGCATATTTGTTCCAATATCATACAAATCATCCCACAAAGTAATTCTGGTGGCTCTGTCAGTGCTTGCATATACAATTGTCACATATAACTACTGCCCTTCATCAGCATCAGTAAGTTTAAGAGACAACAATTGTCCAGTGTCCATCTGCACCTCCACTTGCATTTTGCATTCAATATCGGAAGGGGAGCATAATTTCATATCAAGCTTCTTTATTTTTAAAAAACATATTTCATGAAGCTAACTTGTTTGGCTTGAGAACATTTTTTTTTTTTTTTTTTTGGAAACTGGCAACAGTTTGAGAACATAATTTTCATTCATTAATTTTCAACAAGCTAAGGAAACAACACATTTTAGAGATACTTGATCTATACGGCAGGTTGCATGTATACATTTCATAAGTAAATGGTTTGGATTGTATTACGTTCAGAGTGGTGAAAACAATTTTCAATCTCATATCTTACCTTACATAAAGAGTTTGTAAAATTCAATCTTTTTAACTATATGTGCATCTCATATCAGATTGACACCTTCCTTGATTAATAGAAATGAATACGTCAAAGTGGATATTACTGATCGTTTTATTTCTAACTTTGTGACAAAACTAAAGAAGATTAAAATGTTAGATAATTGAAATTAGATGAAAAGATAAGCAAAAAAGCAAAGTGCGCCGCTCTTACATAAAATTGCGACTAATTACATTTTTTTTTTTTTAATTAAAAACTACTGCTGGTAGAATGTTTTAAACAATTATACAATATTTTAGTATTTGTTTAGTTTGATATCTTACTTATATCATGTCTCAATGACTCCCAATGATATTTGTAGTATTGTATTAAAGTTATAAGAAAGTTCTTAAACAAAATTTCATGTTTAAAATAATGAATATTTGCCTTTTAGTTTATCTACTAAAACAATATTAGTTTATCTACTCTGTCATTTGATTTTACTCTTAAGTTTCTCTTTATTTGATATCGGAAAAAATATGTTATTTTAATTTTCGTATTACTTTGCTCCCCTATAATAACTATTAGATGTTACACTGCATAGCTAATAACAAATCAAACGTTTTACAACAAATATTAATAATGTAAATTTGCTTAGCGTATTGTAGTCCCAACATTACAACAATGCTTTTCTGCGAACCAAATGAGCTCTAAATGTTCGATAATATTGTTAGTTTTTCCATTAAATCACGGTTAAACTCTGTTGAGAACGTTAATAAAACTTTGTTTATTGCCCCGTCAAGTTCTCAATTAATCCTTAAAAGAAAAATGAAGGAAAAAGGTTCTCCTATTTCCTCAACTATCTATACAAACTCTTCACTACAATTTCCAATTTATGTAAGGAATTAAAAAAAAATTGAAACTATATCTTCTCTTTTTGATAGAAATCTAGAATAAAAAGATTGCCAAATTGAAAAATGAAATGACAAATTAAAAATTTGTATCCTCATATCTTGCCACTGAATCCATCCCTTTCTTAGTCTATTTTTGCAATATCAGCATTCGTATATTTGAAGGAAAAGTTTGTTAATTAGAAAAATAGGAATAGTAAAAGGCCGATTTTGTTAGAGTAATATATGTCCTTAAGGAATTTAAGTCCCCCTTATGTTGGTGTGTGAGTTTGTGACATAATTCTTTCAAAATTTTACAAAGCCAACGAAATTCAAGTTTCAACAATAAGCTCAAACTACTCACAAGAACACATTGTGATTTATAGAGAGCAGTTAAAAAAAAAAAAAAAAAAAAAAAAAGGAGATAAAATTTTGAACTATTCGATCTTTCTGGAAGGAACAAGTATTTAAAATACCTTTAAATGTATGTTCGTAATTAAGAGACCTATCTTCTCTCAATTAAGTGCCAGAGTTATATAAAAGAAAAAGAGTAATGCTTTATAATAGGCACCTATTTAACACTTAACATGCATCTATTTGACTTTGAAAATCTTTTAAATTTAAAATAAACATATTAAATAAATACTCCTAATTATGTTATTAAAAATATAACAAATTTTCTCTTCTCAAATACTAACCCATCAAACGCTAATTAATACTAACCAGATTATTGTTTTAAGCTTTGTTTATTTAACCCAAACGTTGGCCAGCTCTTTCCTTTTTCACGTCTTTATCAAGCCAATGACTAAAAAAACGGATCTATTTTCGTTCCTTTCCTAGTCATTTTCTTTAACATGGTCACTTTTTTAGAGAAAAAAGAAATTGAAGGGGCACAAATTTTATAGACTTTTTCTACTATTAATTAAACATATCTATTTTTTCCCCAAGAAATATGCTTACTCTGGAACCCCCAATCAAGAAATCAAAATTCCTACACTGACACAGTTGGAGAGATATAATGAAAACATGATAAAGCAACGTAACAATGGACCTAACAATTTTGGTCAGGTGGAAGGCATTTGTTTTGGTTCATCCATCACGATGCTAACATGTACGTACAACTACATATTTGAATTTCTATGACAAAGAAATAAAAGTAAATCTTTTGCTATAAATATGTAATATATTTTTGTTGCAAACGTTTTATCGTTGTAGCTATATCAAAAAAAATTGCATAACAATAAATGTTAGTCCCTCCCCCGTTTATTTTATTTGATGCTGGGCACGAATGTTTTTTTATTTATTTTTAAATAACTTATATTTGGCGGTTTGATTGATCACGAAATATACAAAATTTGTATTTAACATTTAGCTACGCTGCTAGCTCTTGCTACACCAAATGCTATTGAAAAAGCGTCATTTATGGGTAAAGTGTTTAGTCACATATAAGTTTCTTATTAAGCTACGATGTACTTCGAAGTTATATTTGGATAATGTTGTAATTTCCTTGCTTCTTTTTTTGACCGCTTTATTAAAATATACCAAACCTTGCTTAGGTTTAACAGATTACAGATTTCTGTATACTTTGTGTCATAATCACCTCATTTCTGTCAGATATACTAGACATTAATTACGAAGAAGCAGCTGGGATTCATTATCAAATTATCCACATTTCAGGTAAGATATTATGAGATAATTAAGGCAATATGCCTACTTCTGTACTTTTTATTTCTGTTCGCAATTTTAATTAACAAAACAACTCACCTAAATCTCTAGGAATTAGGTGCTCGTACTAATTGATTCAAAAAGCAACAAACGTATTACGCTAATCGTGAAAGTTAATTATGTTCTGTGAATTTCTTCTGGCTAGGTATTACAGTTTAGTTTAAGAAAAATTAATTGAAAATCTAAATAACTTAATATAGGTACATACTCAACCTTATCGTCACATCACTACCTGAAATATTTCCCACAAAACTTAGGATGGGGCTTCTCAGTGTTTATAGCAATGGAAAACTAAACTAATATATTGGTATGACAAGTGCTGACTTTGTAGTCGAAGATCGCTGTAAATGAAATAGTGTTGAGATCAATTAGGCTACATAGCTCCTAATTTGTAAGTGTCAGCCAACCTTATAGATGTGAAAAATAAATGTGTTCATCCAACTATGACTTTGTTGTGGCCTAAAAACAACAAAGGAATAGTGATATTAAATGTAAAGTAGATTCACTGATTTAAAATGCTGAATTTTCCACTCATGGCTATAGACCTCTGAATTTTCTTTTCTTATATGTATAAAAAAAAGTAAGTATAAATAATTTAAAATGCAGGAGTTGACTTAGTACAGTGGTCAAGCGCATCGTCTACTTATTATTGGTCAAGGAAAAAGCCTAATTCCATAAAAATATTTTTAGTGGAGTAAATGATGGGACGTTAAGACCCCTGTGGCTCTCCCATGGTGAGAATGGTCGAAACCATTGAGCCAAATTAAAGCTCCTTTTGTGTTGAATAAAGTGACACACAATAAATATCCTAAACATTTTTCTAAAGAGTTATTGCATTATAACATCGACTCGTCACATCCTGGGGTTAAAAAGATCCCGAGGGTTCGGTTGTTGACCGATTCAAGTGGTATGTGATATGAATTTAGAACATCGTGAGACAGTTGAACTTGATTCCAATTTTGAAAAATAATACTCCTCTTCTGGGATTTGTAAAATTTGGGCGTGCTGACTTGTTGTTTTACACTTTAGTTTGTTCATTTCTTTAAATGTCAATAGCTTATAGGTAATTTTCTTCCCAAACACCCACTGCCCCAACCGCTACCAACTCTAAAAAATTAAGAATCAACCTATATGTTAAGGAAAAAGAGAAGATTGAGCATGGAGGGAGGTCGTCTTATCCCTCCGTCCCAACATGCTTGTCACATTCTGCTTTTTGAGAGTCAATTTGACTTACTTTCCGAGTTGAACTAGATTAAATTCATTGAATATTTTAAAATCAAAATTTGGAGATTCAAAAACTATATGAAGAGTACTATAAGTTGCAATTATTCTAATATCAATATAGTAAAAATCCATCTAATTAAAATGTTAGTCAACGTTCAAATAGTTTGATTCTTGAGAAGCGAAACGTGACAAGTATGTTTAATAGAAGGAGTAGTGCATAACACTAGTGAAAGAATTAAGAAAATGTACAGTATGGGACACATGAAAAGAACTACAATTGAAAATAGTAGTCATGATATAGATGTTTCATCGTCATACTTGTTTGTTTCCTTGTTTACACACGAAGTGCCCCCTGATTTTACACAAGAATTAGCCAACATATCTTTCTTCCTTTTGCACCTATCACATGACATTCTATAGCCAAACCAAAACCAGAATGGATCATGTGTATGTAACTATATTGACCCATCATCCATTTTGGACTGTTTTCATTGTGATTTTTTAATTTTCCATGCAATTTTTTGCCTAAAAAAAGGGCAGAACAATACAAGTGCTAGAAGTGGAGTCTCCTCCCCTACTTACACTTCTCCATGTCTTTTCAGTCTTGCCATAATTTTATTGATAGGGTATGTATAGTACCAAAGGATTTTTTATTTTTAATCAGTAATAAAGTAGTACCGAGGTTTCCATCTGTTTATTATCACATGTATTGAAAGAGGCCACTCTTTTTTTTTTTTTTTTAAGAAAAATTTAATTTTATGTGCATCTTTTTGTAGCGATGATCCTTATTTCGATACGGTAATATCATAAATGGATCCAATTTAGAGGTGCGGAGATATAATATATAGTCCACTATTCATGTATAATATATAGAGCCCGTTTGGATTGGCTTATAATTAAGTTGCTTAAAAAATTTTTTCAAATTTTTTTTAGTGTTTAGCTACCGCCTTAAATCATTTTGTGCTTCAAAATAAGCTCAAAAAAATAATTGGGCCCGTTTGATTTAACTTGTCTAAAGCGACATAAGTTCTAAAACAACTTAAACAATTCGCTTAAAATAAGCCCATCCAAACAGGCTCATGAGTGTGTAAATTTAGTAAAAAATATGTGCTTTTTCAATTATATATATAGTCGAGTTGAAAGCAGGGGATGTGTTCTGATCTTGTCTGCGGATCTACCAATGGCTAATGCGTTTCAAAATATCACTTAGAGGTGAATTTACGGTGTAATTTATGGGTCCACATGAATTCAGTAGCTTTTGCCCAGATCAGGAGCAAATATACCTTGTCCCAAGCGGTATCACGGAACACCGCTTCGTCGATCTTTTTTTACTAGATATGTATATATAGATAATAAGCAAAATGAAAATATTGGGTATGAATAAAAAATTTTACATCCCTTGTCTTTGTAATACTTATTTATTTATCACTTCAAATATAATTAATACTGCTTACAAAAATTCTGCATATGTTACTGGCACAAACCCTGCATATGTATTAAGAAATTCACTAAATATCTAAAATTATTTGACTGTGAACTCACTTATTATTATATATTGACCTTGAGGTCGTTGTAAGAATCTGTAAATTTCAAATCTTGAATCCACTTGTGATAATCACTCTCTTAAGTAATTCTAGGAACCGACTATCACAGGATCGTATAAATGCAACAATCACAACATTGGCGCAAAAGTTAAATCAATGTACATACATAGCAATATGAGTTTTCTTGTCGTCAGGTATTAATTCTGTTGAATGAACAAGTCATGAAAGGAAGTGGAGAAGAGGAAGAAAAGAGGGATGGGGGCCTATGTACTGGGGGCCTATGTACTAAGTCTATATATAGAGGATCTCTGCATGATATTGAGTGCAATCCATGTGAATATATCTTTATCAGTAAACCAAACATGTACACAAGTTCCCATCCGATCTCTGTTTATTTTTCTGCATTCACTGCATATATTTCGATCAAAGCACACAACTTGTGTGTATTATTTCCATTTGTCGCATAGTTATAGTATGTACTCACTTTCACACAGCTTGCATGCCACCAAAGTCTTATTGTAACTGCCCCTACTTTTTTCATGAGCCATCAAACTTCATTCAGGGGTGGTGGCAGCTCATTGTTATAGATACTGGGTTCATATAACCCAATACTTTCGGTATGTAGTGTAAATATATATATATATATATGTAAATTAAAAATTCACTAAAATTGTAATAAATGTTGTAGATATGAATCCATAACTTTAAGAATATAATAATTCAATGTGAACCTTAAAAGTAGAACACATAGAATTTAAATTGTGGATGCGCCATTGATTTCAAACTGTGTTATTATTGTTGTTACGTACGTACTGGTAATAACTTTTCCAGAGAAGACTTTCTTTAAGTGTGTACGTTTTTTGGTCCATTAGGATGGCATTATGGAGGCATGCGGGAGATATATATGTGACGTGCTGTTGGTGCAATATTATTGATGCATATATTCGAATGGAGATGTCCTTCCACGAATTCAGATAAAGAAGTACTTCCTCTGTCCTAGTTTAAAAAAGAAAAGAAAACTTTTGAAATGTGTTCCAAAACAAGCCTTTATATAAATGTGTGGTTGTGCATGTAGATCATCTCATAAAGTTAAATTGCTTCCAAATATAGAAAGGTGACATTCTTTTTGGGACAAACCAAAAAGAAAATTGTGCCATATAAATTGGAGCAGAGGGAGTAGCAACCAAATTGGACAAGTCGAATTAGGTGGTCAAATCACTTAAATGCTGTGTTCTTAGAGAGATTTGCATGGGAGAAAAATATAATTATTCTATTTCAATTAATTTGCATGAATTTATTATGCAAAATATAAGTATTCTATTTCAATTTACATCAATTTATTTTCATTTTGTCAGTTTAACAAAGAATGATCATTTTTGAAATTTGAAAATAATTTAGTTTAAATTTTTCATTTTACAATTACAATTGATGAGAAGCTTTTATAGCTATATAAATATTAAGACATACTACTTAAACACTACAAATTTCAAAAATCCTGTATCCACATAAATGTATATTATGACTTGTTTAAGATTACAAATTTTAAAGATCTTATCTTTTTCTTAAATTTTATACTCAGTTAAATAAATTCACATAAATTGAAATCGATAAATTAACTTTAATTTTTGGTGGCAAGTGAGGTGGAGGGTAACAAGAAATACAAACTTAATTAATGAAAATGTTATTCATCCCCTGATTTGAATATATGTAACCATGTCTTTCGATTGGAGTTGAAGCATGGGCGGAGCTAACTATATTAAGGGTGGTCCGATGAACACCCTTCGTCGAAAAATTATACTAGAAATATAGGTAAAATATTTTAGAAACAAGCTAAATAATAAATACTGAACACCCTTAGGACAACAACTTAACATATTTTTGTACCTTTTTAGTTAAAAATAAAGGTTGTTTGATAAGAATAGGATTTTTATGGAATTAGTCCGGAAATAGCTGTCGATACCTCTTTTACCTTTTTTCTTTCAAGTATTATGTATTCTTTCTACATGCTTGATCTAAAAGTGTCATTAAAGAGGTAACCTTTACCTTCTTGAGAATTTTAACTTACACTATACCGTTTTAAGTATTTAATAAAGATAAATACATAAGTAATTAATTATTTATATAATTATGCATTAAATCCCACCGAACATATATATTAGGTGATTTTTTTAGATTTTTTTCCTTTACATGGGAAAATCTAATAATGAGAATTGTGGTTTGATATAAACTATAACTCTAATAAAGATGTTTATATTGATGATTTCATTAATATACTCTTAAGTTTACATGTATATAGCTAATATTTATCTCAACAGCTTTATAAAATTATTAATTTTTAAATTTATTGATGGTTTTCACACCGCGTACTCCAATAAATTTGTTTAAAACCTCGTCGTTTTCATTCGTTGGACGTCATCGAAACAGCTTGTTGTCTGATTCGTTGTTTTCTGTTTTTCCCTTTTGTTAGCTTCAAACATTTTTCCTTACTGGTGCCTCGTGATATTTTTTATCGGACTTTCTTGAGAGATTTTTTTGTTCAATTAACTTTTTAGTAGAAATTCAAAAACACATGTCCAATTTAGTGCTTGGATAATGCTTTGGGGATAACCTACAAAGTGTCAAAGATATATATATTCTGTAGTTTGATTTAAAAACATTTGGTACAATCACTCATTGAAAAAAAATATTTAGTTAATAAGTTTGAACACCCTTAGCCAGATTTCTGCCTCCATCAATGGGTTGAAGTCATGTTTTTTCTTTGGAGGCGTCTCGTGCACGACTTTTACACAATTATTTTTGCCAAACCCATCGTCGGCCCCTTGTGGTCGTCCAGATTTTTCACATGAACACCTCGACTAAACCTTGGTTCATTTAGACACCTGAGGTAGGGTTCAACTGTGCCATTTAGACACTTTTCACTGAATCAGTCAAATTATAAAGTGTGTGCGATACAGTTGCTGCTAACGTGGCAAATGACGAATAAAATGAGGACATGTGTCTTTTTGAGTTAAAAAAAACTATTTAAAAATATTTAATAACAAAATAAAAATAATACTCTCAAAAAGAAAAGAAAAACCTTGATTTACACCCAATTAGAAAATGACACATTATTAACAAAAAGAAAAAGAAAAAAACGACACATTGAAAATTCTGAAATGAATAGTTGTTCTTGATGTTCTTCACCATCTTAATATTGTTCTTGTTCCAACCACGATTTTAATCCAAATTTTCAAGAGAAACTCCACCAAATTTGTTAGAACTTTAGCTAAAGATTCCCCACGAAGTCCCAAAAGACAACCCAAACATTAATTTCTCAAAATATTCATCAAATCAATTAACCCATTTTTAACCTTCAAGCTTTTTAAAGACTCCATTAATGGCAAGTTTTTTTCCTTTTTTTTTTTTCTTTTTTGAACTTTTTGGGAATATTATTTTTCTTTTGTTTATTAAATAGATTTACCAACAAAAAAAAAAATCATCTTTCCTGCCTTGTAAACACTTAGGGAAAGAGAGGGTGGTGGCGGTCTTCATTTTTTCCAGTGAACAAGATATTAATGGTGGAAGGTTTGTTAAATGGAGAAGAAAAAGAAAAAGAATAAAGAAGAAGAAGGAAATAAAAAAGAATTACAAAAAAAAAAAAAAATCCGTTTTTTGGGCTATTCATGCTCTATTTTGGCGTGGAAATCACGCAAGTGTCCAAGTCAACGAAAAGTGTCTAAATGGCATTGTCGAGTCCTACCTCAAGTGTCTAAATAAAATAAGATTTAGTTGAAGTGTTCAAGTGAAAAATCTTGACAAACACGAAGGGTCGTCGATGGGTTTGGCCATTATTTTTCATATATGGACAGTGTCCACTATCCCACCATAGTACGTTGTGATATGTAAATACTAAAAAGAAAGACTGATAAGATAATATTAAAACCGGAAAAGGTCCATATATGCCCGCGGACTATGCGAAATTGTACGCATTTGCCCGTTGTTTAAAGGTCAGTCCGCCCATGCCCCTAACGTTACATTTTGCGTCACCCATGCCCTTGAGTTAACGGAAACCTGACAAAAATATTGGAGGGCAAATTTGTGCAGTTCCGCATAGTATAGGGGCATATTTGATCCACTGAAATTCCTAAATATTATGGCACAAAAGCAACAATATGGCACAAAATATCACTGCATTCCAAAACATAAAAAACATTTGCAATTACAATTCATGCATCCATCATTACATTGCATCAAAATTATACAACTAAAAGATCAAATGCAATTACATCCATCTTTTAAAGATTATTTTCACAAACAAGAGCCCCATTTTACCTTTTCAAAAGATTTGTTTTACTAATGATAATATCTTTTTTTTTTTTTGTCAATTTGTTGATGACCTGGATAATTCTTTCTAGACATTTTTCGTCTTCCCAGTCCCAATATCTACACGATAATGCATGCAACAACTTCTTATTGTACCAATAGTTCTTAGATTTTTTTTTGTAGTGCACTTTATGCTAGCCAATGATTTTTTGGTCCTGCATTTTGAAACTCCACACTTATCGTGCAACCCACACTTTGCTCTCTTATTCTTTCACTTTTTTATGAAATGTCGGAAGCTTCGAGTTCTTCAAATAGTTGTGGAAGGGTTCGTCACTCCATCTCACATCATGGACTCCAAATAATTCTGCTAAATTTATTTTATGTGTAGAATTAAGCGAAAGGCCGGAATTCACATTAAATTTTATGTAAGACCATATAAATCCCTAAAATGTAATATTCTCTCTATTATTGCTATCAAAATTTCAAAGACTTTAGAGACGTTTTTTTCAGGTATCATAAGTCTAATGTAAGTTATCTCTTTTTCCTTATGATTTTTTTGTGGCAGATCTGTAATGAATTTTTTTTATGTTTATATTTTGTGCGGTAGTTGTTGCATGCATTATCATATAGATATTGGGACTGGGAAGACGAAAAATATCAAGAAAGAACTATCCAGGTCATCAACTAATTGAAAAAAGAAGATGATATTATCATAGTAAAACAAATCTTTTGAAAAGGTAAAATGGTGCTCTAGTTTGTGAAAATAATCTTTAAAAGATGTCTGTAATTGCATTTGATCTTTTAGTTGTATAATTTAGATGTAATGTAATGGTGGATGCATGAATTGTAATTGCAAATGTTTTTTATGTTTTGGAATGCAATGATATTTTGTGTCATATTGTTGCTTTTGTGCTATAATATTTAGGAATTTCAGTGGATCAAATATGCCCTTATACTATGCGGAACTGCACAAATTTGCCCTCCAATATTTTTGTCAGGTTTCGTTAACTCAAGGGCATGGGTGACGCAAAACGTAATGTTAGCGGCATGGGCGGACTGACCTTTAAACGACGGGTAAATGCGTGCAATTTCGCATAGTCCGCAGGCATATATGGACCTTTTCTGTATTAAAACCCCAAAGACTCGCGTATTGATCTTTGATTTGTCTTAGAATTTTGATCTTTCCATCTCGTCTTATTTAATGTTTGGTTGAACCACTGTACACTGTGATAATTGTATTTATATTAAATGCATTCATCATACTTCTCCATGCATGGTTTACTAACGCATTTAGCATACCTCTGAAATTCTGGATTCCTGCCACTTGCCTTTGAATATTCCACAAGAATTACTGCAGAGATTGTTATCCCTGTAATCAAACTATATAATGTAAACCATAAATATTAAAATTAAAAATTTAGTTTCGAGCTTACAGAAAATTATGTTGTTTTGAGAAATTTAATTCCTCACAATTGCCCAAGGTTTGAATTAATTCCTCCCAGGATAGAACGAAAATTTATTCTGCAATACTGCAATCAAAATTGCATAATTCATCGAACTCAATAAACGACAGTAAATCACACGACACTTATTTTTTGTCTTTGAAAACAATGAACAGAAGAGGGGATGAAGAAGATTGATTTTCAGAGAGTAATTGTTTCGTGATTTTAGTGTGTAATGAGGCGAAGCCTCTGAATTTTTTTATAGCCAACTAACAGGTGCCAAAGGTACTTGTTCCGGAAGAAGAAGACTTTTTGTTTAGATCGCGAACGTTCAAATTCGTAAACGACCATTGGGAATTAGTCCGCGAATATTAAATTAAGGAATTAAATTTCGCGCGAATTAATATTGGAAAAAAGAAAATTAAATAATATAAATAGACAATGAATTTGGTCCAAAAAGATTATCAATTAGACCATTTGACTAAATTCGAATCCGAGCGATGACGGCTGTGTGAGGGTGTCCCTATTCTCAATCCTTTATGCTTCTACATATAAACATACAAATGTTACTTTTCACCGCCAATGTGGGAGAAAGTTCACTTGAAAAAGTTACTTTTTTAAATTTCATTTCTCTCGATTTTCCAACTCACTCTTCATCTTTAAGGCTCACCACTTAGTGTCTTTAAAGCCCAACAAAACAAAGACATTTCACATAGCTTTATTTTATTTAAAAGAAAACTGTTCGCAAAGATTAAAACAAAGTATAAGGAAATAAACACTCAAAAGCAAATTCTGAATACTATAGAGTACCAAGCTCTACGGCAAAGAACAAATGAGTAGTCATTATTTAATTAAGTGAACCTTAGTCATTATTATAAGGTTCTTCTATTTTGTTTCGAAACAAGGAAAAACAAAATGTTTCCGAACATCTGGCCTATGACCAACTTTGACTAACTCATTAATCGAACTAATTAATTCCCATTTAGGAACATGAAGCAATCAAGTTGAATTTATGCCGTTAATAATCTCTTTTCCTTTCCCCTTATTAGACAGTTTTGTTTTCTTGCAATTAGGCCCAACCTTTCTTGTTCTTTACTTTTTGTATGGTAATCTCAGGAATCACATGGAAAAGTACTTGGTCCTCAGTTCGAACAAGCCAATATCAGACATGTCAAACGAAACAAGACGGTGTAAAAGCAAACAACAGAAAGGACAGTCAAAAGTTGATAAGTAAGTCTAGTAAAATCTTCATATGGCACCTTCTAGTAGTTGGTTTGAAATCTTCATATGACATCGTCATACAATATTTCATGTTCTGAGTTTCAAAAAAAAAAAAAAAAAAAAAATCTTCATATGACATCGTAATACAATATTTCATGTTCCCGCGGCTAATAAGGGCTTCTTTATATAGACGACAACCACTAAAAAAAGAGAAACATCATAACGATATGATGAGTTGTGTACTGGTGATAACCTAATTCAAGTTGTAGTGTAATGCGCGCATTGAATTTTATTTGACCACTTGGCCAGTGTGACCAATTGGCTCATTACTACACTTTATTTTAAGTACACTTCCTGTTACAAAAAGTATGGCATTATTTCCTTGTTATTAGTTCATTATTTCCTTATTATTAGTTTGTTAAAAAAAAATCATTTTTCGAAATTTGAAAATAACTTAATTTGAATTTCTTATGTTACCTTTAAGGAAAAGTTTTTATAACTATATAAATGTTATGACATGCTTATGTTAGTTTTTACCTTGATTTTCTTCATTTATTTGGATTTCTTTTCTGAAGGGCAAAAAAATTGCGACAATTGATTTTTATTTTTCCTAAAGTTAAAGGAAACTTAATTATTTCTTAGAAGATAAGACTTTAGCCTTTTATAAATTGAAGTTCTTTTCATCTCACCTTATAATATTACCCAGGATATTTAGTCCTTTAGGACTAGAGAGATCTATTTAGGGGAAGAATTTATTCTCTTTTATATTAGTAGATTGTTCATCTCCTACCATATAAATGCAAGTCAATTGACAAAAACAACGTTATAATATTCTCTTTTGTAATATATTTTTCCTTTGTTTTTGATTTATTGTCATTCAAGATTTGCTTTGCTAGCTTTTCCATGACAGACCACAAGTTTTAAAAGTTTTATTATTACACAAATATTTGGGTATATTTAAAATCACAAATTTAAAAATCTTTATTTCTTTCTTAAATTTGTTGCGCAATCAATCTACGTCATATAAATTAAAATGGATGATTGAGTCAAGCCTTAAACTCTTGATAAGAAATTAAATGGACCGAGGACCTAACTTAATCAACAAAAACTTATTACGATAACTGTCGCAAGACCATATAAAGGAACTAAGTTCCCATCCACTGTCGATGTGAGATCTACTCAACAACTCTCGTGTTCCTGAATTAAACTTGTATCTGTACAGCGAAGTTCTTTTTCTAGCGTAATCCACGCAGTAGGTTAAACATCAAAATGGCGATGCTACAGTAACTTCCATAAGTGTTATGACCCTCTAACAAATGAATTGAAAAATATTAGATGTCCAGGTCATTGTTATCATTTGGCATTACGTTTTACGCAGAAAAGTAAAGGGGAAATTTCATAAATAATACTAGTGAGAGCTTGAAATATTTCATAATCTACAATTATTAACTAAATATTATTACATAATCTACAATATGTACAAGATTTAAGAATCTCCTTTGGATACGATAGTTTTACTGTGAATGAGGAAATTAACTATGAAATATAATTAGTAAAAATCAATTAATTCGATCTCCATTCTGGTAGAAATAAATTACTACTTATAAATTAGAAGCACACTAGCAAACGAAGATCCATCACATCTTCACTGAGGACCGTAATATTATGGGGGCCTGCTACAATAACATATCAAGCCTAGTTATCGAGATATAGCAACACGTCAATGTTACAATTGGGCTATGGCTAATTGGCATTTAACTTGGGCCCAATCCTCTCTAACGATATAATTTGAGAGTTTGACACCCATATATAACACCCAATGGCTATTGACATTTAAACTCAATATAATTAACTCAATCAGCAGCCCATTTAACATTTAAACTCAATATAAACATATTTTGTTTTTATCAACCCATTTTAACCACCTTCCACGTGATTTTAACTTTTACTAGCCAGTCAAATAGTTAGGAGTAATCGTAGGGTTTTAATTCTAATCACAATTTTTTAGGTGTTAGGATACGTATAGAATCTAATTAGATCATTATCCCTTTAAACAAGGACACGTATATATCTCTTTATTATATCTGTCCATCTCACACAATTTTCTCATGTGGATATGATGTTGAATATTATATACGTTGATATTTTAATTACTTTGTACAGTTCTTATTTCCACAAAAATATGTATAATTATTGTATATATCAAGTATGTAACATGTGTATAATTCGTGAAACTAATGTTTTTGGTTTCATGTATAATGTGTGTATAGATATATATAACTCATGTATGCATTTTCGTTCCAAGTACAATGTGTGTATAAATGTATATAATTCATGTATAAATTTTTATTTCATGTACAGTGTGTGTATAAATGTATATAACTCATGTATAGTAGAATGTATTTGAATTAAATACGAAATTTAAATTTGAAGTGTACTTGAAAGATAAAGTATTTCAATTTGGATAAAGTTTGCCTCTTCTCCTTTTCGTCAGAAGAGAAAGAGAAACAAAAGACGAAGTATAAGGCAAAAGACAAAAAAGATTTGCTTTTAACACGTCAATTTAGTTCTCTAAGCACAAATATTTTGCATTTAACTTCAGGAACAATCCTAAGATCTAACGATATAATTTATATTTGACACCCATATATAACACCCAAAATATTGACATTTAAAAATATAATTAACTCAAACAAGACTACACAAACATGTTTTAAGTTTAAACTCAATATAAACATATTTTGTTTTTATCAACCCATTTTAACCACCTTCCACGTGATTTTAAATTTTAGTTAACCAAATAGTTAGGAGTAATCGTTAAATTTTAATTTAATTTCACAACTTTTTGATTTTAAATATGAACGTAATATAGATCATTATCTCTTTAAAATAGGACATGATATATATCTCTTTATTATATCTGTCCATCTCACACAATTTTCTCATGTGGATATGATGTTGAATATTATATACGTTGATATTTTAATTACTTTGTACAGTTCTTATTTCCACAAAAATATGTATAATTATTGTATATATCAAGTATGTAACATCTCTGTATAATTCGTGAAACTAATGTTTTTGGTTTCATGTATAATGTGTGTATAGATATATATAACTCATGTATGCACGTTTAAGGAAAAAAGTACAATGTGTGTATAAATGTATATAATTCATGTATAAATTTTTATTTCATGTACGGGGTGTGTATAAATGTATATAAATATGTATAGTAGAATGTATTTGAATTAAATACGAAATTTAAATTTGAAGTATATACTTGAAAGATAAAGTATTTCAATATATAAAGACCTCTTCTCCTTTTCGTCAGAAGAGAAAGAGAAACAAAAGACGAAGTATAAGGCAAAAGACAAATAAGATTTGCTTTTAATTGCATTTTACGGAGCAATTTAGTTCTCTAAGCACAAATATTTTGCATTAGTACGTTCAGAGAACAAAATAAGATTAAGTCACTTTATTATTTTATATTCATGTACGTAATTTCAGTAATTAAAATTAAAATATTAGCACGTTATACAAAAAAGTAATTAATAAACAAAACAAGACTACACAAACATGTTTTATAGTTTAGAATAATTCATAATTACTATGTAGAATAAAATATGATATGATAGTAAGTATCAATTTAGTTTTCATTATAAAATTTTAGTTAAGTATACATCAGTGATGACGTTAAATTTAGTAATTTAATATTTCACAAACTTATTGATTTTAAATATGTCAACGTTTTAATATGATTAAAAAATCTCTTAATGCAAATGGGTCATCAAATAAGATGATGATATTTTATGATTAATTTTCCTTTAACTCTAAAGTGACGAAACAAAAAACTTTGATGGTTTAAAATAATTTCTAAAAAGGTGAAATCAATTTTTCCATCTATTTATATTTTCTTGAATATAAAAATGGGTTTTTTTCAATATTTTGAATCCTTAACCCAATTGGGTCTTTTGAATAAAAAAACGGCATGCTTTTACAAATCTCTAATGTGTTTTTTTTTTGCTTTTTAAATGTGTAAAAAATGAAGATCTCTTATAAAATTATTTTGAACTATTTTTATTTTATATTTTTGTAATTGCTAAAAAACCATTTCTTAGAAGGATGGAGATTTGGTGGTTCTTGTGGTTAAGGAAAAAAAAGAGAAGTGACGGTTTTAGCGACGAGAGAGTAGATGAAGAGAAAGGGTGAAGATAAGTGGTAGGAGGGAGGAAGAAGATGAAGGAGAAAAAAAAATTTTAAGTTAAATTAATTTTAAATATACAAATGTATCATTCTTTTTTTGCCACATCGGCAAAAAGTGTTCAATAACGTATTTTAACTAAAGGACGAAAGTATATACCACAAAGTTAAACACTGTTAAACAATATATAAAAGACACTCGTTCAGGACTCTTGACTCACAAAGTTAAACAATAAAAAAATGATAGGAAAAAACTAAGGAATCATCCCAATTCCCAATCCACTTAGAACAAGAGATTCCAGTTGTCTTCAATCTTTGAATGTATCAACAAACTAAACCTTGTTGCCTTGACTATGTTGAAGTTACATAACCTAGACGTGAATTTTATCAATTGAATAATTCTTCAAGAGCAAGAGAAAGATTCATCAAAAGAACAAAACATCTACTAGGCCGAGGAACAAAGCTTCCCGATCTTCACAAATCTTGGTCTCGTCTTCATGTCTAGTAGTTATGCCACAATCAAATAACTGAAAAATCCAAACACAACTTAGGCTGCCAACTCGAAGCAGGGAAATAGTATAAATTGAACTCGGCAACGAAGAGATACTGGAGAAGAATCCCCAAAGAAGGAGAAGAAACCTATACAATGTACTAAAGTTATTATCAAGACCAAAGACATCTCCTACACCAGTTCACCAACTTGCCATTGCTGCTGATTCCCCCGCTAAAAGGAAATAAAAAATAAAATCGAAGATGAATGTTAAAAAAAAAAAAAAAAGGCTTGGAAGATACGAAAGCACAGCTGAAACGTGAGATAATAGTCAAAATACCCCCAACGTTTGGCCAAAAAATGCCAACTACACACCTAACGCTGCGTTGGTCCTATTACCCCCGGACAAATTTTTTCAGCATTAAAATGCCCCTTTTTTTCTTGATGTGGCGAGTCAATATAACAACCCCCAATTATTAACAGCGTCTTGTCCACACGCGCCTGGCCCACGTGCCACATCTTTAATTTCTCCTCATTTTTTATTAATTTCCCCCCTTCCTCCATCCATCTACTCTTCAAAAAAAAAAAAAAAAAAAAAATCTCTCAATTTTTCACACTCCATTTTCAGTAAGAGGATCCAAAAACCCATACCCCATTCTCCTTCATCTTCATCAACATCATCATCATCATCTTCATTAGGAGTTGAAAAAAAAAAAAATCACACCAACTTCCTCAAATTTGATCCAAAAAAAACACAAATGTGAAAGGAAGCTTCCTAACACCAAATAGAACAAAGTTCATCCATTAATTTGATCAAACAATCAAGAATTTAAAAAACCCACTTGGTGTTCTTCATAGCTTTCTCAAATTCCTAGCAATGGAGTTTAATTTTCTCCCAAATCAACTCAAAAATTAGTGCTTAAACAACTCCAACCAAGCAACAAGTAGCAACTCCAAACAAGCAACTTTCAATCAGATTTTCTTTAACAAGATTAGATTTTCAACCTTTTTTTTTTTTCCAGATTTTCGTTTTTTTTTTTCTTCAGATTTTTTTTTTGAATTTGATTTGGGAAAAAAATCAAATGTGAAAGGAAGCTTCTTAACACCAAGTAGAACAAAGTTCATCCATTAATTTGATCAAACAATCAAGAATTTAAAGAAACTCACTTGGTGTTCTTCGTAGCTTTCTCTAAATTCCTAGCAATGGAGTTTAATTTTCTCCTCAAATCAACTCAAAGAATTAGTGCTTAAACAACTCCAACCAAGCAACAAGTAGCAACTCCAAACAAGCAACTTTCAATCAGATTTTCTTTAACAAGATTAGATTTTCAACTTTTTTTTTTCCAGATTTTCGTTTTTTTTTTCTTCAGATTTTTTTTTTTTGAATTTGATTTGGGAAAACAGTGATTATAAGAATAATCACTATCCTAGCTCTAAATTTATAATGGGTATTATTTGGCAAAAAGAATGGAGATGGGTATTAAATTGGGTGAAGAAGAAGATGAAATAGCCTAAAAATGGAGGGAATTTAAATTTATCTATGTGGCATCCACGTGGCAGTCCATTTGGCTCTCCAAAACACGTCGATCTTTTTTTTAAAGGCCTATTGCACCGGCTGACGATTGAAATGTCTCACGCTCTTGTCACATCGAAAAAAAGGCATTTTTAATACTGAAAAAATTTGTCCAGGGGGTAATAGGACCAACGCAAAGGTTAGGTATGTAGTTGGCATTTTGGTCAAACGTTGGGGGTATTTTGACTATTATCTCGCTGAAACGTCGTACTATACTCATTCTATCAGTCAGCTTACTCAAACATATACTTTGCTTCTTTTTGCTACCGGTCCAACTAATATACAGAATGACTCATTCTAATTATGAATTAAAAATGTCAATAACAACGTTCAGACATAAATAGATATTCTTACATAGAAATGAAAAAACCTCTTTGGAATTTGGGGACTACATAAAAATTTCTTTAGCAATGCCAGTATCAAGGGGGAAAAGTATCTTAAGAGAAGAATAGAATTTGCATAACTAGTCAAACTTTTAAGTCTATGATGTTTGGATTATATAACTTCAAATTTAAACCATTGTCTCCAAGATTAATATGAAATTAAAATATAAAATATAAATGTTTATTTAAGTTGTGTTGTTAATGACAGATCCTAATGTCTTAAATTACTGGAACAATACAAGTACAATATAATCAGCAACTGTCATTCATACATAGGAAAATATAGAACCTTGAGCCATTGAGTTTAGGGCAAGGGTCAAATTTGCTCCTGAACAAGAATGAACCATATAAATTTCTAGTCTTAACAGATTAGGAAGTTTCTTTGCATGACATTTGTCAAGCGTTTTACCTGACCTACTAAGAGATTTTCATCAGTTATCATTTCCTGTGATTAACGAGCCCCGATTCAAAGGATATAGGAATCAGGCTAATCTACATCTGATATGATTTAACAAGATGAGATCCTATTTTCATGAAAGATTTCTTGTAAACTAAGAGGAGGAAGGTGTCTCTCTACCTCTCAAGGTAGGGGTAAGGTCTGTGTACACTCTACCCTCCTCAGGCCCCACTTGTGGGATTACACTGGGTATGTTGTTGTAAGAGGAGGAAGGTTTGTTAAGTTCAGGTGTAGACCAATTTTCAGATAATATGCCAAAATAAGTAATGCAAATGAATGTTAATTTCACCTGTTCTTTTATTCCCATGAGAAACGCTGGCAGTAGGAGTACCATACCCCAATGCACATCCAGGAACCTCCTTAAGTCCAAATCCACAACTATTAAGGCCTTGATCATTTAACTCTTCTGAACCCGGTTGGAAGCAATTACAAACCTGATCATCACGTTGTAGGCTGCAAGGGTTCATCACATAAGCTCCATGGAGGTTAGGATTAACAAGATTCTGATTAAAGTTCCCACTTTCCATTGGCTTCTGGTACGGAAATGATCCAATTTCACCTTCAATTCTTCGTCGGATGTCCACGAGCAAGCACTTGAGCCTGGAAATCTCAGCTTCCAAGGCAGCTTGATCCTGCAGCCTCTTCAACAGTTGCTGATTTATAGCCCCCAATCTGACTATCTCATCCTCTAATGATGCAATCCGAGCCTTATTTTTCTCACGGTACTTACGAACTGCTTCCTTATTACTCAAAGGGCGTTTCCTCTTTCCTCTATTAGACTCTGCAGTAGTGTCGTCACTGAGGATCTTATCATTCTCACATGGGGCAGGGGGAGGAACAACCTTGGTATGAACATGGTAACAAGTGTGTGTATGTGAGTTATCAGGACCAGGTGGATTGCAAGTGTGCGTATGAATACAAGCATGCATGTCCTTGAGAATTTCATTGAAAAGCTTCTTCACCGAACTACATTCTGGAATTTCACCAAAACTAGAACTTGACAACATTTATTGGTTAGAGAATTCGAGCTCCCCACCGTCCATTATAGAAATCCAAAAGAAACTACGACCCTGCAGGTAAACAAAAAACATTTAATATATATAAGAGGACATAACGTTAGAAGGAAAAACAAAAAGGCAAGAACAGACATAAAGTTGGAAACTTCAATTTAACAATAAAACAACTAGGATAAATATTGTTTGCTAGGAAAGTTGAAGCTCTGATAACCGAAATTTTAACTTCTTTTTTTTTTTTTTTTTTTTAACTTAACTAGCCAGCTTCCCTCCACTGTGAAGGAGGATCCATCCTTAGCACGCAAATTCCCACTGCTTTTGACTCAATAATTTTCCGAAATAACAGCAATCCTCAAGACTCAATTTTCACAGTGGAACAACACTATTATAAAATCAGATATGATTGATTATCATTCGTAAGTATTATTAACAGAAGGCATATATGCTAAATTTCCCATACTTTAAGGGAATACTTCGTTTGTTAAACAGCTAATGAGGTTAATTGGAGGCTCCAACTAAATTAAGAGCATATTTGGACCAACTATTGAAGTATAAGGGCATAAGTGAGCTAAACTATCAACAAATGATATATATGCTCAATTGCCCATACTATAAGCACATATTCAGCCATTTTTCGCTTATAATCAACTAATTAGTTTAATTGGGGGCTCCAGCTAAATTAAAAGCATAGTTGGACCAACTATTGAAGTGTAAAGGCATAAGTGAGTTAAACTAACAACAAAGGGTGTATCAGCTCAATTTCAAATACTTTAAGGGCATATTTAAGCCTTTTTCGTTTATTTTATTGTCCTAAAAAGTGATTTGAGTAGTCAATTCCAAACCCTCTTACCAACAACAACTGCACCTCCCACACTAATTTGGCTCGCTATATGAATCCTCTATGTCCATTAAGAAAGAAGAATTCTTTTCAAAAAGTGTTACAGCAAATGTGAGTACAAACCTTGTATGCACCAAAAAGAAGAAAACCCTGAATTTGCCACATCACAACAGAGAAGAAAAAGAAAATGAAATGGCATTACTCAAGAACTAAAATTTTCAGAAAAATATCTAAACGGTGTAAACATAAACATACTTGCAACTTACAAGTTAAAATGGAGCACTCACGAAACAGAGTTTTAAAAGACCAAGAGAAGAGCAAGGGCGAGGAGTGATTTTTTAGGCTGTGAAAGAAGTGCTAAAAGGGGTGCACAGATGGATGTCACTTTCAATGGCGTTTAAAAAAAGGAGGAAATATGTCAGAGTTTACTAGAGAATCACTAAGGAGGAAGAAAAGAGGTACTATGTCTATGGTTTCCAAAATTGAATGCTATTTATACCTATTTGAGGGGCCAATCATAATCAAGAACTTGTTACACAATCAATGTGGTCTAGTGATTGTAAAAGATCACATACTTTTCTTTTTATCAGACAAAAATAAAGGTATCGGACTATGATTGGGTTTTAATAAAGAGTTTAACTACTCCCTCCGCTTACTTTTACTTATCTACTCTAAGAAATAATAAATAAAGTGTATAATTTACCAATGTATCCATATTAATTAGTGTATATTTTTATTGAATTTGAAAAATGAT
The DNA here is from genome assembly GCF_029784015.1 of Lycium ferocissimum. Taxonomy (NCBI): domain Eukaryota; kingdom Viridiplantae; phylum Streptophyta; class Magnoliopsida; order Solanales; family Solanaceae; genus Lycium; species Lycium ferocissimum. The sequence continues at coordinate 15,985,366 of NC_081344.1, forward strand.
TTGAAGTGAGTGTTTAATACTATAGGTAAAATAGAAAAAAATAAATTGTCTTTTTTTGATATGCTAAAAGTGATAAGTAAAAGTGAAAATTTATTTTTAGAATACTGGACAAGTAAAAGTGAACAGAGGTAGTATATAGCATTTTTTATACTCTTGGGTCATTTATCAAGAAATGTCCTTAAAATGTGAAATTTATAATTTTAGAAATAAGCATTATACCTTGTTTTATCATATAATGTTTCTTGCTCTTCGATTATCGTATGAATTTGTTGCAGTTGTGTTATCATTCCTTTTTTTTTTTCCAGACTGGTTTTTGTTATTATCAATTGTTCCTTTACGTTTTAGTTATTTCTTTATCCGGACTGCTTTTGTCTGGCTTTCTTTGAGCAAGATCTGCTACACTCTACCCTTCTCAGATCCCAATTGTAGGATTACACTGGGTATGGTGTTGTAGCATTATATCTTGTTACAATAAATATGTGCAAATTTTCTTACACTAACAACATATATATATATATATATATATATATATATATATATATATATATATATATATATATATATATATATAACTTAAACTCTTTAAATAATCAGATGTCTAAATAAATACTTATGCCATCAATGTTTAAGAATTATGTCTGTTTTACGAAACCTTCAAAACAGATCTTTAAAGAGATATTATCCAAAATAAAACACATATTTATAATAGTTGATACAATTATTCTACTTTTTCAAAATAAGCAATAAAATCTTTAGTTAATCTATACAAAATCCACAAAATTAGAAATTTTAACATCTTCTTTTTCTTCTCTGTCATAATTTCATAACATCTGATTTAGAAATTCTATTAAGGAATGACATTGAAGAATTAAGATAGGACCTCCTGAAAACTCAAAGTTAAGACCGAGGATTTTGTTTTCGAATTGTGAATACTTGAGGCTGAAATCTGATTTTATGCTTATAGTTGCTGAAAACTATTAAATAAAGTTGAAACTTGTGATTGACTATTATTTTGGTGATTAAAATGAGAGGAACCAGAGACAACCACTATTGAAGCTTTGAAGCTGAAATTCAGGTTTGTGTAAAGAAATCATTTTTTATTAGTGTCGTTCCAAAAGTTTGGGAACATCTTGAAGAGCTTATATCTCAAGTTTGGGACGATTTGGTGAGATTTTGGATTGAATTTCAGATTGAACTTCGAGGTTGAAGAAGAACATTGAATCACATGTATGTCATTTGTACATCATGTGTATGTCATGTGTATGTCATGCATATAATATTGATGCACATGATATACATAATACACACGCACACATACGCACTTATATACACACACACATATATTACTAGTTCCATGAGGCCCGGGAAAGATATAAAAGTAAATATTTTAATTAAAGAAATATAATTTATGTTGGTAATAATTAAATTTCAAATAAGTTTATTTTCAATATATAAAAACAAAACTTTCATTTTACTCCTTTGATGTTTTAACTTTCGTTTTGATGAAATTATTTACTTCAAATCATATGCGAAGCTAGAATTTGAAATTTATGAGTTCTCAATCCAGATTTTTGAAGTTGCTATACGTATTTAATGAACTTTTAAGACAAATACAAAATTTAAACCCTTGGCTACCGAATTCAACCAAATCTGTAGCCGACACTCTAACTCTGCCCTGCTTCAAACTTATTTTGTGTTTAAAAGATTAATTATAGTTAACCAAACAACATATTTTAAAGATAGTCTGATCTTGACTGATAACACTATTTTCATTTTCAGCACTACATGACATAATTTAATAATTTGTAAAACTATCTAAAAATCATTTTAATAAAAAAAAATTAAACACATATGAGTCTCATTAAAGTATAAATATAAAGTAAAATAAATTCCTACATGTGAGCAAAAGAATTCTCTGAAATTCTCAAGTTTCACAATGTACATATAAAGTAAAAGAAATGTCTACATGTAAAAATTTATTACTACTATATATAAGAGCAAACTTAGGAACTTTTGTAGTCCTCACAAGAATTTTCAATTTTTTTTAAAACTTTTAAATTAATTACTTTTAGGTCCTAATCTTATTTATTTAAGTCAATTTTTTTGTTTTTGTTCTTAAAGTCTACTTTTCAAAAGCTATCGAACCTCCTGCCTCATTTTTCATGTTCTTTGGTTTTCTGTTTGGTGCTCGATATCCACATTTGAGCCCAATTAATCCAGATAATTCGCACTGTATTGCGCCTATTCGGAGGAAGCTCTCCCTCCAAAGATTTTTTCCATATTCATGTTCGAACTCCCTAATTAAGGGAGGAGTAGCTCCATCCGCTGCACAAGTTAAATTATGTATTTGTCTTAAAAGTTCATTAACTATGTATAGATTATTTATTTAAGCGCTCCCTCCAAAGATTTTTTCCATATCCATGTTCAAACCCCTAATCCCTAATTAACGGAGGAGCAGCTCCATTCGCTGCACAAGTTAAATTATGTATTTGTCTTAAAAGTTCATTAACTATGTATAGATTATTTATTTAGAACTAAATAACTTCAAAAAATTAGGATACATGACTTATAAATGTCAAATTTTGGCTCCACATTTGATTTGAAGTAAATAATTTCATCAAAATGGAAGTTAAAATATTAAAGGAGTGGAATGAAAATTTTGCTTTCATATATTGAAAATATACTTATATGAAATTTAATTATTACTAACGTAATTACCCACTTGTGGGACTACAATAGGTATATGGTTGTTGTTGTTGTTGTTGTACACTTGTACTAACACAAATTATATTTCTTTAATTAAAATATCTACTTTTATATCTTGAGTTTAGCCCGGGCGCCTCACATAACTAGTAATATATATAAGTGTGAAGAGAGGACCAACACAGCAATACAAATTTGTACCACAAGTTATATAAATCGTACATTTTAACCAACTACTTTTTTATCCCACGTGGACATATGTCATAGTACTGAATATTTATCTCTTCTCATGTATAGACCTATGCACTTCAAATTTAATTCTCCGACACATTTATTTCCTCCGTGTACTTATACTTGTTGACTTTTGACTTTTTAAGTTCTTTAAGAATTAATAAATGAAGTACTCCTTCCGTCTCATATTACTTGACCACATTACTAAACTACTTTTTATCCCACGTGGACATATGTCATAGTACTGAATATTTATTCTCTCCTCATGTATACACGTATGCACTTCAATTTTAATTCTCCGACACATATTTATTTCCTCCGTACACTTTTACTTGTTCATAAATGAAGTACTCAACATTACTAAAAATATATGTCCAAATTACTTGTTCATTTACAAAATCAAGATAAAATTAATTAAATCTTTCCCATCTTATCCTCTCCGTCTCATATTAGTTGGCCACATTGTTCATAAATGAAGTACTCAACATTACTAAAATATATGTCCAAATTACTTACTCATTTACAAAACCAAGATAAAATTAATTAAATCTTTCTCATCTTATCCTCTTCGTCCCATATTAGTTGGTCACATTACTAAAAATATATGTCCAAATTACTTGTTCATTTATTAAAACAAGATAAAATTAATTAAATCTTTCCCATCTTACCCTTAGTAATAAATGTTCTTGAAAATAGTCAATTTTGATTAGAATGTATTTATTGGAGAGAGATAGGGGTAAGATAGTAAAATACATCTTTATTTATGATTTCTTAAGGGGCGTGCAAAAGGGAAAGTGACAAGTAATATGGGACGGGGGGAGTATATATTTTACCATAATATTCATATTTATTGGTGTAAGTCTCAATAGCCTTCGAAAATGATTTGAAAATGAGTAATTAATGTGAAGGGTAAAATTAATAATAAGAACAAAAATTTCTTTCTCTTGATTTGTTAACGTGGACAAGTACAAGTAAATGGAGGGAGTGACTTTTATCTCTATTTTTCTTCTTTGTCAATACTTTAAACGTGAACAGAGGACGACCAATAGCAATGCAAATTTGTACCAAAAGTTATATAAATTATACACTTTAACCAACTAACTTTTTATCCCACTTGGACATATGTCATAGTACTGAGTATTTATTCTCTTCTCATGTATACACGTATGCACTTCAATTTTAATTCTCCTACACATAACTTGTCACTTTTGACTTTTCACATTCTTTAAGAATTAATAAATGAAGTATATATTTTATCAGAATATCCATATTTATTGGTGTATAGTCTCAATAGCTTCAGAAAATGATTTGAAAATGAGTAATTAATGTGAAGGGTAAAATAATAAGAAGAAAAATTTCTTTTTCTTGATATGTTAACGTGGACAAGTAAAAGTGAAGGGAGGGAGTGACTTTTATCCTCGTTTTTCTTCTTTGTTAATACTTTACTTATTTTACTCTCCTTTGCAGTCTCTGATTATTATTTCTTTATATTTATAAAATGTATTACTTTATATTTTCATTTCGGAATTAAAATTTGGTGATTTACGATATAGCATATATCTTTCTAATTTTGATTTCTTTGTAACAATTTTTTTTTTATCTATGATTGTTAATATAAAAAATTATAATATATTTTTTAATTAATTTAATAAAAATATTTTATTAGTTTTGCTTTTTTAAAATCTAATATATACAACAATGGTTCTTCTATTTGGATCTGAATAGTTAGTTAATTGAAATGGATATCAACCTGTACATATAAGATACTAAAGAATTTAAAAGAAAAAAAATCTAGAATCAAAAAATTAATTTTCCCTCGTATTCTTGCTAATTTTCTTTTTCACATCGATGAACAACTTTTATTGTCATGACAGTGAGAAAAAAGTCCAGCTCTTTCCATCTCAAAGACTTAATTCCATCATATGTTTTTAATTTTAAACTCCATTTTTTAATTATAACTAAAGTGATGGTACATAAAATACATTTTGTATATGTTGCTATATATAATAACAATTAGATTGGTCTTTATTCCTTCCAAATGATTCGAATAGCAGTGGTGATGATAGTTCAAATCATATCAGTTATTCCGATGAAACAAGTTTTCTTGATAGCAATGATTTCAAACTAGACGATTTGAAATCCCGCCTTCTTATAGAGTGTAATGATAATTTTTGCAGCGTGAAATATTCCGATCAACGAGAATATTATTGTGGGTTACGCCGAGAATGAACATATCGGCATGCCGAATCAGAACGTCATGCTCGTGACTTGAAAAATCTGAACGCTCAAATCCCAACAAGGTACTCAATGACCATGCCTCGAGTAGGTCCAGAAACATGCGAACTTGCCGTACAAAGGATTATAAAAGAAAACAACAGAATGTTAGCAAGACGTTGTAGATTTTACATGCTAAAGTTGGCCGAAGAACAAGCATCATTAATGGGTAGAGAATTAGCATCTACAGAAAGAAGATATGTCTTAAGAAATCGAAAATATTGTTCTGAGGACGATATTGAGGACTTCTATTCTCATGATGATTAGGGGTTATTTTGGCTTACTCTCTTAGATTTTGGGTCATTTAAGTTTCGGACTCATGCGGTTAATTTGTATTTTTAGTTTATGATTAAGTCATCAATTTGAATATTTTTAGTATATTTCTAATTTGCTATGATTGTTATAGTCTATTATTAATTAGTACATAAAGGGTGCGGATTACATAATAAATGAAAACGTGCAACTAGTAAAAACAAAGTACATAAAAATAACAAACTAAATAGAAAATACATAAAAAAACTAAATACATAGAAATATTAAACTTAATAAACAAAATACATTGAACTAATAAACAACAACAAGATAGCACAATTAATCTTTCAAAATTTTAGTTTTTCTTTCAAAGCATTTTTCTCTTGTTGAGTATCTCTGAGTTAGCCACGACGAGAAAAGCTTTGTTTTCTTTGGATTCTTTAAGCATCACCTCCAAAAGGTCAATTTTTTCTTGAGCTTCCATAAGCTTAAACTGTAAGTCAAACTTCACGGTATCTCTAGTGATACGTGAGGTTGCGGTATCTCTATCAACATGAAGCTTTTTAAACCTCGCCGCCACCGTTTTATACACGGGAATGCTATCTTCCCAACGAAAATGTTTGCAACCGCTCATATCCTATAAACATTACAAGAAATCAATTTTTTTAAAGTAAAATATGTAGATAATGTGAAAAAAATTTAAACCCTAAAAAATTGTAAAAACACTTACTTCGAGCACTTTACAACGCCAAAAACGACACCCCGGATTATCTTGGATCCTTGATGTTCTTAGCTTACGATAATGACCACATTCACAAACATCGAGTTTTATAGCAAAGTTTGACGTTTCAGAGCTTTGAGACATGATTTTGGGGGGGGCTAAAGTATGTTGAAAGAGTGAACATGGAGGAGGTGAAGAAGAGTAACTTGGAAAAATGAAGCTGGTAGTGTTTTTATTAAATCCCTATTGCGCACTAATTTAGTGCGCAAAGGGTAGTTTCGTTACTTTTTTTTTTACTGGGTTATTTTGGTATCCGAACCCACTTTTTGGGTCATTTAAGTTGCGGACTCGAATAAGGACAATCATGCAACAACACGTTGTGTTGCAATTGGGTCATGGCTAATTGTCATTTTAACTTGGGCCCAATCCTCTGTAACGACATTATTTGGGAGTTTGACACCCATAACAACAACCCAATAGCTATTGGCATGTTTTTGGCCCATGAATATGTTTTTGGTCGCACGAATGGCCTATCTTGGGGTGGTGTTTAAATTTTTGTCCCTCAAATCTCAAGTCTTTGTTTTTGGTCCTTTGGCAGTTTAAGTAACAAAGAAGTGAACGAAAATACCTCTGACAATGGGAAAAAAAGGGCATTCCCTTATCTATCACCTAATTACCCAAGGCACAAGTTTATAGAACTTTTGTCTTGTCCAGCATAAGTTCTGTAGGACTTAAGTGAGCCAGCATAAGTTGTGTAGTATCTAATTCAGCCGACATAAATTTATATTTTCACATCATAATATAACACAAGTTATGCCTTACAAGGCATAACTTAGTTCCAACAGAAAATTTCTCTAAACTTATATCGAGCGAATTAGATGCTTTGCCTTGGCTTTATGTAGAACAACTTAATACAGGCTATGTCGGAAAAACGAAAAGTTCTATAAACTTATGCCTTGCGCAATTATGTCATAGATAAGGGTACTTTGGTCCACAAGTTTTCATTAAATAAGAAGTAGGGACAAAATTTAAAAACAACTGATTGAGTGGCAAAAATTAAAGACCACTCCGAAATCGGCGCAAATAAATGATATGTTTAGCAATTGAAGCCTAGAAAATTTGGTAGTGAATAACTATGTCGAGCAAAATAAACGAGATACTAGGAGATTTTGCAATTCTCCTCTTGATTTCACACATGTATTCATTCCAAAAGATAACGTATTTATGTTCATCTCAGACTAGCTATCACATGCAGATTCTTACGAACGTCATGAGTTTATCGTGTTATATATCGTGTATCTTAGTGTATATTACACACATTTTTATATACACAGATACACATGATATACTGAAGATAACAGGATATAAAGTGGGGTATACATGATATACAGTGGGATTCAGCGCATTTTGATCCATACATTTGACATTCCTTAATTAAGATTCAGATCTACTTAGAGCCTGTTTGGATTGGCTTATTTACGGTGCTTTTTGGCAATTTTATAGTGTTTGCGTAAGATAAAAAATGGTTTTAAACACTTGTTTTTAAGCCAAAATAAAAATAAAAAAAAGCCGAAAATCATAAGTTAGGATTCATAACTTAAGACTTATGTTTACGAGCCATAAGTTATAAGGCCATCCAAACAGGCACTTTACTCTCAAACATGCTATCGTGCCCATCCTAGTGTACTTGTAAAACAAGCGTCAATGCATATAATCCCTCGTGTGAATAATTATACATATATCTTCTCTGTAAGCTGGGGTAGTCCATTAGTTCGAGCACTTTTAACTAGGGAACTAGGGGTGTACGTAGACCGGGTTGGTTAGGATTTTTTTAAACACTAGCCAAACCAATTGCGTCAAGTTTTAATTTTATCAAATACAAAACTGGTAATAAAATTCGGATTTTTCAACCTCGAATTTTCTCGGGTTATTCGGTTTTCTCGAGTTATTCGGGTTTTTTTTCGAAATAGTCTTGATACAAAACATATAACTTTTATTTCAAATATTTCTTTAGTCCTAGCAAGATACAATTATGTAATTAAGGTGTTTCATAAGAAAATAACACAAAATGTGAGAAGAGTAATGACATTGTATTAAAATATTCAACAAAAAATAATAAAATCGGTTAAAATAAATATTGCTAATTAATAAGCCATAAAGAAAATGACCATAAACTAAAAATAATAAGTCATGCTAAAATGAGTACGGCTAATAAGTAGTATTAATTACATGACAAGAAAAAAAAAATTAAGTTATGTATCTTCACTCTCTAAACCAATTATGCAAAACTAAAGAATAGATATCCAACATTATTATCATTCCTAGTGGTAAATTGAATTTCTTTTGTTAGTATTAGTGTTGAGTTGGTTTTGGTTTGGACTTTATATGAGTTACTAACATCCATAGGATATAAAACTTATTCACATTCAAAAAATTCTAAGTTCAAGCTTGAATAATGATAATAGATAAAAAAACTACGAAAAAATTTAAGAAATATTTATAAATTACATTACAAATAAATATTTTTATGTATAAAATATTTTAAAAATTGAATACATATAATGTCGGGTTGGTTTGGTTCGGTTTGACTTTTTTTAGCTAAAACCAAACCAAACCAATTATGGTCGGGTTTTTTTTTTCAACACCAAACCAAGTCAAACCAAATGTTTACGTGTTTTTAGTTGCTATTTTGTTTATCGGTTTTGTAGGGAGGAACTATAGGGAACTATATAATCCTTTTGAGTATAATATGAAACAAGAGACATTAAGCTCAAAATCATCACATGTAAAATTAAAATTAATGCACCGGGACAAGAAGATTCAATTATTCCATCCTATCCACCATATACACAAGACACTTTCAATACTCTTGACTCACAAAGTTAAACAACAACAAAAATGATAGGAAAAACTAAGGAATCATCCCAATCCACTTCGAACAAGAGATTCTTGTTGTCTCAAATCTTTAAATGTATCTATCAACAAACTGAACCTTGTTGCCTTGACTATGTCGAAGTCACATAACCTAGACATGAATTTTATCAATTGAATAATTCTTCAAAAGCAAGAGAAAGATTCATCAAAAGAACAAAACGAATACTAGTACGAGGAATGTCGCTTCCCGATCTTCACAATTCTTGGTCTCATCATCATGTCTACTAGCTATGCCACAATCAAGCAAGTCGAGGTCAGCTATAATTTACTATGTCTAGGTGATATCGCTCCATTTAAGCATGACCACTAGCCAAATCCATTATTCTAGATAAATAACTGAAAAATCCAAAGACAACTTAGGCTGCCAACTCGAAGCAGGGCAACAACAACAAGTAACAACATACCCAGTGAAATCCCACAATGTGGGAGTGCAGGAGAGGTAAAGAATGTCTGTACGCATCACTTACCTTTGGAAGCGAAGGAAAATATTTTAGTAAAATTGAAGTGAGCAAAGAAGAGATACTGGAAAAGAATTCCCAAAGAAGGAGAAGAAACCTATACAATGTACTAAAGTTATTATCAAGACCAAAGACACCTCCTACACCAGTTCACCAACTTGCCATTGCTGCAGATTTCCCTCCTAAAAGAAAACAAATCTAAGATCAATGTAAAGAAAGGATCAGAATATCTGAAAGCACAATTGAAACGTCGTACTATACTCATTCTATCAGTCAATTTCTTAGTTCAGCTCATTAGGAAAGAAAACACAAACTTGATACTTCTGTTTGTTTTTGCTACCGGACCAACTAAGATACAAACTGATTCATTTTCTAATTGTAAATTCTAAGTGTCAATAACAAACGTAAGGAGATACATAGATGTTTTTACTTAAAAATGAAAACAACCTCTTTGGAATTTGGGGACTAAATAAAAATTTGTTTAGCAATACCAGTATCAAAGCGGGAAAGTATCATAAGAGAAGAATAGAATTTGCATAACTGACCTGCATAACTATTCAAACTTTTAAGTCTATGATGTTTGGATTATATAATTGACTTCAAATATAAACCATTATCTTCAAGATTAATATGAAACTAAATATCTAAATATAAATGTTTGTTTAAGTTGTGTTGTTAGTGACGGATCCTAGTGTCTTAAATTACTGGAACAATACAAGTAAAATATAATCAGCAACTGTCGTTCATACATAGGAAAAATATAGAACCTTGAGCCATTGAATTTAGGGCAAAGGGTCAAATTTGCAACCTGAACTACAATGAACCTTAATACTTTTCTGCTTTTCACAGATTAGGAAGTTTCTTTGCATGACAGTTGTAAAGCGTTTTAACTGACCTAGTAAGAGATCTTCATAGGTTATCATTTCCTGTAATTAACGAGCCCCCGAATTCAAAGGATATAGGAATCAGGCTAATCTACATCTGATATGATTGAACAAGATGAAGTCCTATTTTCATGAAAGCTTTCTTGTAAACTAAGGGAGGAAGGTGCCTCTCTACCTCCCAAGGTAGGGGTAAGGTCTCCGTACACTCTACCCTCCCCAGACCCCACTTGTGGGATTACACTGGGTATGTTGTTGTTGTTGTTGTAAGAGGAGGAAGGTTTGTTAAGTTCAGGTGTAGACCAATTTTCAGATAATATGCCAAAAACAAGTAATGCAAATGAATGTGAATTTCACCTGTTCTGTTATTCCCATGAGAAACGCTGGCAGTAGGAGTACCATACCCCAATGCACATCCAGGAACCTCCTTAAGTCCAAATCCACAACTATTAAGGCCTTGATCATTTAACTCTTCTGAACCCAGTTGGAGGCAATTATAAACCTGATCATCACATTGTAGGTTGCAAGGGTTCATCACATAAGCTCCATGGAGGTTAGGATTAACAAGATTCTGATTAAAATTCCCACTTTCCATTGGCTTCTGGTACGGAAATGATCCAATTTCACCTTCAATTCTTCCTCGGATGTCCACGAGCAAGCACTTGAGCCTGGAAATTTCAGCTTGCAAGAAAACTTGACCCTGCAGCCTCTTCAACATTTGCTGATTTATAGCCCTCAACCTGACTACCTCATCCTCTAATGATGCAACCCGAGCCTTATTTTTCAAACGGTACTTGCGAACTGCTTCCTTATTACTACTCAAAGGGCGTTTCTTTCCTCTGTTGGACTCTGCAGTAGTATCGTCACTGAGGAACTTATCATCCTCACATGGGGCCGGGGGAGGAACAACCTTGGTGTGAACATGGTAACAAGTGTGTGTATGTGAGTTATCAGGACCAGGTGGATTGCAAGTGTGCGTATGAATACAAGCATGCATGTCCGTGAGAATTTCATTGAAAAGCTTCTTCACCGAACTACATTCTGGAATTTCACCAAAACTAGAACTTGACAACATTTCTTGGTTAGAGAGTTCAAGCTCTCCACCGTCCATTATAGAAATCCAAAAGAAACTAAGACCCTGCAGGTAAACAAAAAACATTTAATATATATAAGAGGACATAACGTTAGATGGAAAAACAAAAAGGCAAGAACAGACATAAAGTTGAAACTTCAATTTAACAATTAAACAACTAGGATAAATATTGTTTGCTAGGAAAGTTGAAGCTCTTATAACCGAAATTTTAACAATTTTTTTTTTTACTAAACTAGTCAGCTTCTCTCCACTGTGAAGGAGGATCCATCCTTAGCACGCAAATTCCCACTGCTTTTGACCCAATAATTTTCCGAAATAACAGCAATCCTCAAGACTCGATTTTCACAGTGGAACAACACTATTATAAAATCAGATATGATTGAGTATCATTCGTAAGTATTATTAACAGAAGGCATATATGCTAAATTCCGCATACTTTAATGGAATACTTCGTTTATTAAACAGCTAATGAGATTAATTGGGGGGCTCCAGCTAAATTAAGAGCATATTTGGACCAACTATTGAAGTATAAGGGCATAAGTGAGCTAAACTATTAACAAATGACATATATGCTCAATTCCGCATACTATAAGGACATATTCAACCATTTTTCGCTTATAATCAACTAATTAGTTTAATTGGGGGCTCCAGCTAAATTAAAAGCATATTTGGACCAACTTTCGAACTGTAAAGGCATAAGTGAGTTAAACTATCAACAAAGGGTATATCAGCTCAATTTCCAATACTTTAAGGGCATATTTGACCCTTTCTCGATTATTTTATTGTCCTAAAAAGTGATTTGAGTAGTCAATTCCAAACCCTCTTACCAATAACAACTGCACCTCCCACACTAATTTGGCTCGCTATATAAATCCTCTATGTCCATTAAACTCAGTTTAGGCAAATTCAAAAGAAGAATTCTTCTCAAAAAGTGTTACAGCAAATGTGAGTACAAACCTTGTATGCACCAAAAAGAAGAAAACCCCGAATTTGCCACATCACAACAAAGAAAAAGAAAATGAAATGGCATTACTCAAAAACTAATTTTCTAAACAGGGTAAACATAAACATACTTACAAGTTAAAATGGAGCACTTGCGAAACAGAGTTTGAAAAGACCAAGAGAAGAGCAAGGGTCACGAGTGATTTTTTAGGCAGTCAAAGAAGTGCTAAAAAGGGGTGCACAGATGGATGTCACTTTCAATGGCGTTTAAAAAATGGAGGAAATAAAGAGGAAATATGTCAGAGTCTACTAGAGAATCACTAAGGAGGAAGAAAAGAGGTACTATGTTTATGGTGTCCAAAATTGAATGCTATTTATACCTATTTGAGGGGCCAATCATAATCAAGAACTTGTTACACAATCAATGTGGCCTAGTGATTGTAAAAGAATACATACTTTTTCTTTTTATCAGACAAAAATAAAGGTTTCGGACTATGATTGGGTTTTAATAAAGAGTTTAACTATATGGTACTCCCTCCATTTCATAATAAGTGACTTTTTAAACTCATACATACCTCTTAAGAAATTGCTCACTCCTAAAAAAAGTAGGAATGCTTTTACTAACTTACTCCTAATTAAGTAGACGTTTGGCCATAAAAATTATTCACTTTTTTTCGAATTTTTTTTTTCACTTTTTTTACTTTTAGGCGTTTATATAAATATTCTAATACAACTCTGAGTTGTATTTCGAATACCAAAATAAGAAAAACTTGTTTTTTAAATTTTTTTCACTTTTTTCACTTTTTTACACTACATTTCACCAAAAACTACAATTTCGAAAACTATAGCCAAACACAACTTCAACTCCAACTTCAAAAATTCCAAAAAAAGTGAATTTGTTTTTGGTATGTATGGCCAAACGACACCTAAGTTTTACTACTTCCTAGAAAAAGAAAAAGTAGTTAGTGAATCTTGACTATTTAAATAAGTGGTAATCTTGGAAGAATCTGCCCAAAGTCTTCTTGAAATCCTAAAGCACCACTTATTTAAAAAAAAATTAAAATGCTTAAAACACCACTTATTATGGAATGGAGGTAGTATTTTTTAAACTCTCGGGTCATTTATCGAGAAATGTCTTTAAAATGTGAAATTTATAATTTTAAAAATAAGCATTATAAATTGTTTTATTATATGATGTTTCTTGGCCTTCGGTTATCGTATGATTTTCTTGCAGTTGTGTTATCATTCCTTTGTTTTTCCAGACTGGTTTTTGTTATTATCTATTGTTCCTTTACATTTGAGTTATTTCTTTATCCGGATTGCTTTTGTTTGCCTTTCTTTGAGCCGAGGGTCTATTAGAAACAACATCTTTACCTACCAAGTAGAGGTAAGATCTGCGTACACTCTTCCCTTACCAGACCCCACTTGTAGGATTACACTGGGTATGTTGTTGTAGCATTATACCTTGTTACAATAAATATGTGCAAATTTCTTACACTAACGATATATATAATTTAAACTCTTTAAATAATTAGATGTGTAAATAAATACTTATGCCATCAATGTTTAAGAATTAGGTCTGTTTTACCAAGCCTTCAAAACAGATCTTTAAAGAGATATCCAAAATAAAACACATATTTATAATAGTTGATACAATTATTCTACTTTCAAAATAAGCAATAAAATCTTTAGCTAATTTATACAAAATCCACAAAATTAGAAATTTTAATATCTTCTTTTTCTTCTCTGTCATATTTTCACAAAATCTGATTTAGAAATTCTATTAAGGAATGACATTGAAGAATTAAGCTAGGGCCTCCTGAAAGTTCAAAGTTAAGACCGAGGATTTTGTTTTCGAATTGTGAATACTTGAGGCTGAAATCTGATTTTGAGCTTATAGTTGCTGAAAACTATTAAATAAAGTTGAAACTTGTGATTGACTATTATTTTGGTGATTAAAATGTGAGGAACCAGAGACAACCACTATTGAAGCTTTGAAGATGAAATTCAGGTTTGTGTAAAGAAATCATTTTTGATTAGTGTCGTTCCAAATGTTTGGGAACATCTTGAAGAGCTTATATCTCAAGTTTGGGACGATTTGGTGAGATTTTGAATTGAATTTCCTATTGAAATTCGAGGTTGAAGAAGAACATTGAAACATGTATGTCATTTGTATATTGTGTATGTGATGCATATAATACTGATGCACATGATATACATAATACACACGCACACATACACACGTATACACACACACACATATATTATACACATGATATCCGGCGATATACATGTGACATACACAATATATACCACTTGTATATTGTGTACAATACGTTGACCTTCTTCTCTGTTCTTCGTTTCAGCTCAAAATTTTCAATCAAAATCACTCAAAAAACTTATCCAGATGATCTGAATTTTAAATTACAACTTCCCTGAACATCCCCAATATCAATTTATCAAATGAACACAAACTCCATTTCAAATTTTCAAAGCTTCCCAATGGAGTGTTTAGTTTCCTCCCCTCAATCAGTCACATCAGCAACAGTTTGACTATTTGCAATGGTGGAGTTGAGAGGGGGGAAGAGAGAGGCGGATGGAGAACCAGAAATTAAGAGAGAAATGGAGGATAAGTTTAGAGTCTAAGATCAAGGGACACCAATTTTTCTTTTTTTGGGTAACTAACAAATTGTATTAATCAACAAAGAGTCAATTACAAAGCTATAGCGCAGTTCAGAGAGACTAAACTAAAACATGAGTTGGTGAATAGGTGGTATAATCCCCTTAGTAGCTCTAACATTACAAATTTAAACTATTCTCCCTGGCTAAAGATTCCCGGCTTCTTCTTGTCTTCTCAAAGATTCTGTGATTTCTCTCCAGCCAAATAGCATAGACATACTCAAACATATACCAGTATAAAAATATGTGCAGCCTGAGACTTCCCCTAGAGCAGCATATGAGCTTCCTGAGGTGTTGGTCCAAACTACTGCAAGGATGGTGCTGTTTCTGTAACCACTGCATGATCCTTGTCCAGACCTGTGGAGTATAAGTACAGCCGACATACTGGTGATACCTCGATTCATAAAGACTTTGGCAAAACACACAATCCAGTTCTAAAATCAATTCCCATTTACTTAGCCTAACCTATGTGACCAACACGATGTGACTGAACAAGATGAAATCGTCACTTGTACGAATGTAAGTAGTCCCAGTAAAAGGTAAACAGATTTCATGTAAACCAAGAGGAAGAAGGTTCATTGAGTTCAGGTATAATACTCCCACCGTCCAGTTTTACTTGTCACATATTGACTTGGCACGCCTATTAAGGAGGCAAAAATAGAATGGAAAGTTTGCCATTTTACCTCTAGTTATTGCTAATTACCTAATGATTGAAATCAATTAAAGCTTACCAAAAAAAAAAAAAAAAAACTCTGCAGGCAACTAATTAAGTAATGGGTTCCAAAAATTCACATATTCCCCATAAAAAGTTAGTTTTGGAGCCAAAATTTTCATATTAAGCCAAGTTTGACTAGTATCATTCCAAAGTGTTGGTAAAAGGAAATGAAAATTTTGACTTATTAATACTAAGGGTAAAATAGGAAAAAAGTGCTAAATTATATCTTAGTTTTCTAAAGTGGACAAGTAAAATGGACAACTATTTTAGTATAGTGGACAAGTAAAACTGGACGGAGGGAGTAGTTAATATTGACCGATTTTTAGATAATATGCCAAAAAGAAGAAATGCAAATGAATGTGAATTTCACCTGTTCTCTTATTCCCACGAGAAGCGCTGGCAGTAGGAGTACCATAGCCCAATACACACCCAGGAATCTCCTTAAGTCCAAATCCACAACTATTGAGGCCTTGATCCTTTAACTCTTCCGAACCCGGTTGGAGGCAATTATAAACCTGATCATCACATTGTAGGTTGCAAGGGTTCATCACATAAGCTCCGCGGAGGTTAGGATTAACAAGACTCTGATATAAATGCCCACTTTCCATTGGCTTCTGGTATGGAAATGATCCAATTTCACCATCAATCCTTCCTCGGATATCCACGAGCAAGCACTTGAGCCTGCAAATCTCAGCTTGCAAGAAAGCTTGACCCTGCAGCCTCTTCAACAGTTGCTGATTCATAGCCCTCAACCTGACTACCTCATCCTCTAATGATGCAAACCGAGCCTTATTTTTCAAACGGTACTTGCGAACTGCTTCCTTATTACTACTCAAAGGGCGTTTCTTTCCTCTGTTGGACTCTGCAGCAGTATCGTCACTAAGGAACTTATTATCCTCACATGGGGCTGGGGGAGGAACAACCCTGGTGTGAACATGGTAACAAGTGTGTGTATGTGGGTTATCAGGACCAGATGGATTGCAAGTGTGCGTATGAATACAAGCATGCATGTCCGTGAAAATTTCATTGAAAAGCTCCTTCATCGAACTACATTCTGGAATTTCACCAAAACTAGAACTTGACAACATTTCTTGGTTAGAGAGTTCGAGCTCCCCGCCATCCATTATAGAAATCCAAAAGAAACTAAGGCCCTGCAGGTAAACAACCACAAGCATTTGATAGACTCCTATTAAGATGATATTTATCAATCGAGTCTACAAGGAAGATTGAAAAACAAAAATCCAAGAACAGACATAAAGTCTGAACCTTTAACAACAAAACAGTAGGCTAAATATCCTTTGCTAGGAAAATTGAAGTTTTCATAACCGAAAATCTAACAAAACTTTTTATCAAGTTCAAGATCAGACAGCTTAAACAAGCCAGCATCCCTCCACAGTTCTGAAGGAGGCATGCAAATTCCCACTGCTTTTGGCTAAATAATTTTCCGTCATAACAGCAATCCTCAAGACTCGATTTTCCCAGCAGAGCAACACTCTTATAAAATCAGTATGATTGAGTATCATTCATTAGTATCATTAACAAGAGGCATATATGCTCAATTTCACATACTTTAAGGGCATATTTGGCCATTTTTTGCTTATTAATCAGCTAATTAGGTTAATTGGGGGCTCCATCTAAATTAAGAGCATATTTGGACCAACTATTGAAGTATACGGACATAAGTGAGCTAAACTATCAACAAATGACATATATGCTCAATTTCGCATACTATAAGGACATATTCAACCATTTTTCGCTTGTAATCAACTAATTAGTTTAATTGGGGGCTCTAGCTAAATTAAAAGCATATGTGGACGAACTATCGAGGTGTAAGGGCATAACACATAAGTGAGTTAAAATATCAACAAAGGGTATATCAGCTCAATTTCGAATACTTTTGACCCTTAATTTATTGTCCTAAAAAGTGATTTGAGAAGTCAATTCCAAACCCTCTCACTTTCCACCCTCAATCCCACACTAATTTGGCTCGGTATGTAAATCCTCTATGTCCATTAAACTCAGTTCAGCCAAATTCAAAATAAGAAAAAAGAATTTACAGAAAAATAGTCTTACAGCAAATGTGCATACAAACCCAAAATTCGCCACATCATAACAGAGAAGAAAAAAAAAAGAGCCATGAACTCAAGAGCTAAAATTTTCAGAAAAATATCTAAACAGGGTAAACGTAAACATACTTACAAGTTTTAAATGGAGCAATTACGAAACAGAGTTGGAAAAGACCAAGAGAAGAGCAAGGGTCACGAGTGATTTTTTAGGCAGTCAAAGAAGTTCTAAAAAGGATGTCACTTTCAATGGCGTTAAGAAAAGAGGAGAAAATGTGTCAGAGACTACAAGAGAATCACTAGGGAGCGAGAAAAGAGGCAGTATGTCTATGGAATCCCAAATTGGATGCAATTTATACCTATTTGAGGGACCAATCATAATTAAGAACGTGTTACACAATCTACGTGGTTTAGTGATTGTAAAAGAACACTTACTTTTTATTTTTATCAGACAAAATAAAGGTGTCGGACTATGATTGGGTTTTAATTATATGTTTCTTCATTATAAAGTATTTTTTTATACTCTCAAGTCTCGTCACCTAAAAGTCTTCTTAAAATGTAAATTTATAATTTTAAAAATAAGATATATTCCCTGTTACATTAATTCGGAAACAGCCTCCCTATCTTTCAAGATAAGATAAGATTACAGACACTTTACTGTATCTGGCAGACCAATATCATGGATTTCACCGCATTTATGATGTTGTTACTTGTTACATTAAGTAGGAATAAAAATTTATTACACTAATAATAATGTATATAACTTAAATTCTTTAAAATAATCAGATTGTAAATAAATACCTTTGTCAACAATATATGAGAATTGGGTCCGATTTACCAAGCCTTCAAATCCCCATTTACTTAGCCTAATCTATTATTCTACTTTCAAAGCAATAAAATCTCACCTAATATATTCAAAATCCACAAAATTAGAAATTTTAATATCTTCTTTTTCTTCTCTGTCGTATTTTCACAAAATCTAATTTGGAAATTTCATTAAGGAATGACATTGAAGAACTAAGCTAGGACCTCCCGAAAACTCAAAGTTAAGGACGAAGACTTTCTTTTCGAATTGTGGATACTTGAGGCTGAAATCTGAATTTGAGCTTATAGTTGCTGAAAACCATTGAATAAAGTTGAAACTTGTGATTGACTATATTTTTGGTTATTAAATTGTGAAAAACCAAAGACAACTGCTATTGATGAAGCTTTGAAGCAGAAATTCGGGTTTGCGTAGAGAAATCATATTTGACTAGTGTCGTTCCAAAAGTTTGGGAACATCTTGAGGAGCTTATATCTCAAGATTGGGAAGATTTAGTGAGATTTTGGATTGAATTACAGATTGAACTTCCAGGTTGAAGAAAAACATTCAGTCATGTGTATGTCATGCATATAATACTGATGCACATGATATACATAAAACATATATATTACTATTATATATAAGAGAGAACAAAAGGACTTTTGTAGTCCTCACAAAACTTTCTCAATAAATATTAAACTTTTTAATTAATTACTTTTAGGTCCTAATCTTATTTTTTAAAGTCAAATTTATTTTTTTGTTCTTATGATCTACTTTTTAAAATTTCATTTCGAATATTCTACCTTGGATCAAGACCCATTGGAGCTTGCCTAATGAGATTCGTGTAGCATAGGGCCCAATCGGGGGAGCGCTCCCTACCAAAAATTTTTTTAATTTCGACCCCGAAACCCCATCTGGGGAGGAACAACCCCATCTCTCGCACTTTATTTTTTTTTTCTTCTATTGATCTTATCTATTAACCTAAAAAATTAGTCATTTCTTCGCTAGATATTCTTGCTTCTTGTGCTCTTTGTTTTTTTTCGTTTTCATTTGTTGCTTATTATAGATTTTTACATGTAAGCATTTCTTTTACTTTATATTTATACTTTAATGAGCTCATATGTGTTTACCAAGATTAGTACACAAATGATATAGTTTTAAAAAATTATTAAATGATGCTATATAATGTTAAAATAAAGACAACATTATCAGTTAAGGTAGGATTATCTTTAAAATCTCTTGTTTGGTTAACTAAAATTAATCTTTTAAACAAAAAATGAGTTTGAAGTGGGGCAGCATTAGAGTGTTAGCTACCGATTTGATCGGATTCGGTAGCACTTTAGTCCAAATTCGGTATTTGTCTTAAAAGTTCATTAAATATGTACATTATTAATTTAGAACTAAATAACTTAAAAAATTAGGATTCGAAACTCATATATTTCAAATTATGGCTCCGCATTTAATTTGAAGTAAATAATTTCATCAAAATGAAAGTTAAGATATTAAAGGAGTGAAATGAAAGTTTTGCTTTTATATATTGAAAATATACTTATTTGAAATTTAATTATTACCAACATAAATTTTATTTCTTTAATTAGAATATATATATATATATAGTATATATATATATATATATATGCGCATGTGACATACATAATATATACCACTTGTATATTGTGTACAATACGTCGACCTTCTTCTCTGTTCTTCGTTTCAGCTCAAATTCTTCAATCAAAATCACTCAAAAAACTTACTCAGATGATCCGAATTTTAAATAACAACTTCCTTGGCAAGATCTGAACATCCCCACCATCAATTTATCAAATGAACACAAACTCCATTTTCAAAGCTCCCCAATGGAGTGTTTAGTTTCCTCCCCTCAATCAGTCACATCAGCAACAATTTGACTATTTGCAATGGTGGAGTTGAGAGAGGGAAGAGAGAGGCGGACGGAGAACCAGAAATTGTGAGAGAAATTTGAGAAGAATGGGGGATAAGTTTTAGAGTCCAAAATCAACAAATTGTATTAATAACCAAAGAGTCAATTTCAAAGCTATAGCCAGTTCAGACACAAATTTATTATTCTCTATAACGAGAGACTATACTAAAGCATGAGTTGGTATATAGCTAGCATAATCCCCTTAGTAGCTCTAACATTACAAATGTAAACTATCTCCCTGGCTAAAGTTTCCCAGCTTTTTCTTGTCTTCTCAAAGATTCTCTGATTTCTCTCCAGCCAAATAGCAAAAGACATACTCAACATACACCAGTCTAAAAATATGTGCAGTTTGAGACTTCCCTTTAGAGCAGCATCTGATCTTGCTGAGGTGTTGATCCCAACTATTGCAAGGATTGTGCTGTTTCTGTAGCCATTGCATGATCCTTGTCCCGACCTGTTGAGTATAAGTACAGCTGACATACCGGTGATGTCGCGATTCATACTGACTCTGGCAAAACACACAGTCCACTTCTACAATCAATCCCCATTTACTTAGCCTAATCTATGTCATCAACACGATGTGACTGAACAAGATGAAATCCTATCTTTACGGATGTAAGTAGTCCCAGTAAAGGTAATCAGATTTCATGTGAACTAAGAGGAAGAAGGTTCATTGAGTTCAGGTATAATAGTTAATATTGACCGATTTTCAGATGATATGCCAAAAACAAGAAATGCAAATGAATGTGAATTTCACCTGTTCTCTTATTTCCACGAGAAGCACTGGCAGTAGAAGTACCATAGCCCAATGCGCACGCAGGAATCTCCTTAAGATCAAATGCACAACTATTGAGGCCTTGCCCATTTAACTCTTCCGGACCACCTGGCTGGAGGCAATAAACCTGATCATCACATTGTAGGTTGCAAGGGTTCATCACATAAGCTCTACGGAGGTTAGGATTAACAAGATTCTGATATAAATTCACACTTTCCATTGGCTTCTGGTAGGGAAATGATCCAATTTCACCTTCAATTCTTCCTCGGATGTCCACGAGCAAGCACTTGAGCCTGGAAATTTCAGCTTCCAAGAAAGGTTGACCGTGGAGCCGCTTCGACAGTTGCTGATTTATAGCCCTCAATCTGACTACCTTATCCTCTAATGATGCAACCCGAGCCTTATTTTTCAAACGGTACTTGCGAACTGCTTCCTTATTACTCAAAGGCCGTTTCTTTCCTCTATCAGACTCTGCAGTAGTATTGTCACTGAGGATCTTATCATCCTCACATGGAGGCATGGAGCTGGTGGAGGAGGAGCAACCTTCGTGTGAACATGGTAACAAGTGTGTGTGTGAGAGTTATCAGGACCAGTTGGATTGCAAGTGTGGGTATGAATACAAGCATGCATGTCCGAGAGAATTTCATTAAAAAGCTTCTTCACCGAACTACATTCGGGAATTTCATCGAAACTAGAACTTGACAACATTTCTTGGTTAGAGAATTCTAGCTCCCCGCCGTCCATTATAGAAATCCAAAAGAAACTAAGCCCTGCAGGTAAACCACAAGAATTTAATAGACTCCTATTGAGATGATATTCAGCAATTGAGTCTATAAAATGCAACAACAGGCATAAAGTTGGAAACTTTAACAACAAAAGAGTAGGATAAATATTTCTTGCTAGGAAAATTGAAGTTTTCATAACCGAAAATCTAACAAGACTTTTACTAAGTTCACAATCAGACAGCTTAAACTAGCCAGCTTCCCTCCACTGTGAAGGAGTCATGCAAATTCCCACTGCCTTTGGCTCAATAATTTTCCGGAATAACAGCAATTCTCAAGACTCGATTTTCACATCGGAGCAACATTGTTATCAAATCGGATATGATTGAGTATCATTGATAAGTATTATTAACAAAAGGCATATATACTCAATTTTGCATAATTTAAGGGCATATTTGGTCATTTTTTGCTTAGTAATCAGCTAATTAGGTCAATTGAGGCCTCCGGCTAAATTAAGGACATATTTGGACCAAGGACATATCTAAGCTAAACTATCAACGAAGGGCATATCTGCTCAATTTTGAATACTTTAAGCGCATATATGACCCTTTTCCGTGTATTTTATTGTCCTAAAAGAAACAAAAGTAATTTTCGTAGGCAATTCTCATTACTTTGATTACCATCCAATTAATTAACTCAAACAAACACACACACCGATTCTGATTTTAAAGTGTGAAGTCCCTCTGCCTCCACCCTCACCAACAATAACTGCACCTCAATCCCACACTATTTGTATAATTCCTGTATGTCCATTAAACTCAGTTCAGGCCATTTCAAAATAATATTCTTTTTTCAGGCCATTTCAAAATAATATTCTTTTTTCTGAAGAATCCAACAGCAAATGTGCGTAACAAGCCATGTATGCACCAAAAAGAGGAAAGCCCAAAATTTGCCACATCACAACAGAGAAGGGAAAAAAATGAAATGGAATTATCAAGAACTAAATTTTTCACAATAATATCTAAACAAGGTAAACATAAACATACTTAAAAGTTTAAAATGGAGCACTTACGAAACAGAGTTCGAAAAGACCAAGAGAAGAGTGGTCTCGAGTGATTTTTTAAGACTGAAAGAAGGGTCACTTGAAACTTGAAAGTGCTAAAAAGGGGTGCTTAGATGGATGTCACTTTCAATAACAGGAGTCCGGCACTTTTGTAACAAAAAAAAAAAAATTAAAATTAAAATAACCCACTAAAGAAAAAAAAATCAAAGTAGGCTTCACGTAGAGATTCTGTGCGTGAAGCCTACTTTGGTTCCTTTTTTTTTAGCGGATCAGTTTAGTTCCAAAAATTTTTTTTGGGGTTACAAAAGTGCCGGGTCCCAATAATAGACATATGTTAGAGATTACAAGAGAATTACTAGGGAGGGAGAAAAGAGGTAGTATGTCTATGGAATCCCAAATTGGATGCTATTTATACCTATTTGAGGGGCCAATCATAATTATGAACGTGTTACACAATCTATGTGGTTTAGTGGAAAATTTTTGCCATGGTAGAGACTCAACTAATAAAAGTTGTGTGAGGCTCCATCCTTTATTTGACAAGTGAAATTTTGGGTCCAACCAGTACTTTTGCTTACCCACACCTTTCTCTCTCTTTTATTCTAATCATTCACTCTATCATTTTACCCACTATCCCCACACAACTTAGCACAAATTTTAGTTTTTATAATTTTCTCTTCTAAATTAACCCATGCAATTTCATAGTTCAACCAACAAATATTTAGTTTTCAATAGTAAATTAATTATTATTTTGTCTTCCAGTTCTCATTCGCTCCTACAAAAAAAGGAAGAATCTTTTTTCAAAGTTTTTAAGAATATGCAAAACGTATACGTGTATGACGTTAACTTAAATCGTATTCTAAAAATCAAATTTATTAAGTGCATTTCTCAAATGCAATTTATAAATCGTATATCTAAAAATCACTTTGTAAAGCACCAAAATAAGTTTCCACTTTGCCTTTTTATTTTGGTTCAAAATAAGTGTTTACTTACATAATTAAGAAAGAATTAACTTTATTTTTCAGTTTTGCCCCTGTTTACTCAAGGCAATAAATAGGTAAGAATCTTATTAATAAAGGGTAGTTTAGTCAAAATACCTATTTTTCTAGGAATTAATATTTTCTTAAGGGTGTGAAAAAGGCTAAGTGGACTTTTATTTTGAATCGAAGGTATTACATTATTTTAATGCTAAGAATAAACCAACATAAATCGGTAAAATAAATGGATAAAGATAGAAATAGATCTTTTTGATTTCTCTTCATCTACTAAAATGTACGAAAAGCGACAATTGACCAATTATCAATACATAATTGTGTGAATTTTGTAAATGGCATACAACATATAAGGAATAACGAATAGTTAATGCATTTCTAAAATATTGATTGACCATTTATTACATTATTTTGGAATAATCACTTTGTTAACTACATAAATTATTCAATAATTGCTTTTAATAAATTATATTTTTCATATGGGAGCTTACTGCTCCAGGCACCTTTTTTTATTTTAGAAATGTGATTTATAAATCTGAGTGAAGCTAAATATCGTCTTTCAACGTTTTATTACCTCAATTAACTTTTAAACACATGTATAGTATATCACACGCATTTTAATATACATTTTGCATATTTAGAATTCTAATAACAGTTGTGCATTAATGAAGTCAAAAGTTCCATACTCTGCTGAAAAAAATAGAAACGAAATATTTTTACATTAACTAGTAGTTTCCAGAGAGAGAGAAAAAAATAGCTTTACATTCTATGAGAAAGAGAGAGATGAGAGAGCAAAAAGATAATTGGAAAGAATAAACGAGAGAGAGAAAGGTGTAGGTAAGCAAAAATCTTGGTGGGACCGAAATTCCACTTGTCAAGCAAAGAGTGGAGCCTCACACAACTTTTGTTAGTTGAGCCTCTACCATGATAAAATTTTTCGGTTTAGTGATTGTAAAAGAGTACTACTTATTTTTTCTTTTTATCAGACAAAAATAAGAGGTGTCGGACAATCATTGGGTTTTAATTATACATATCGTCATTATAAAGTATTTTTTATATTCTTAAGTCTCAAGTCACCTTAAAATTCTCTTAAAATGTGAATTTATTATTTTAAAAACAAGATATATTACCTGTTACATTAAGTAGGAATAGAAATTTCTTACACTTATAATGTATATAACTTAAACTCTTTAAATAATCAGATTGTGTAAATAAATCCTTTTATCAACAATGTATGAGAATTAGGTCCGATTTACCAAGCCTTTAAAACAGATCTTTAAAGAAATATCCAAAATAAAACACATAGTTATAATAACTAGTCTTACGTGTACGTGCGTTGCACATGTGTATCGTGTGAATCAGTAAATAATTTATATAAGAAAATACATTCTTCATTCAAATAAATATATTTGTCTAAAAAATGAAAATGGATATTATTACGCATACATAATAGTTGAATTCAATATTTAATTAAATTAATTATATATTAATTGAAACCATAGATATTTTAGTATATGAGACAAATAGATTATGTTGTTGTATCTCACATAATATCTTTTTAGTGTATGTGTTGTTCCTTGGTCAGATGATAATTTTTTGTGTGATTATATTTTTCGATGACATTAACCAAAGCATGCTATCAAACAATAGCTAGTGTAGACTATATTCGTAGCAGTATATTTTTTTGGTCATGATAGAGTGGCCAAATCAACAAAAAAGATCATACACTAAGAATATCGTCTACAAAAAGACATTGGTCAAGATACATGAACATTGTTGACACCTAATTTTTGACCTCCCATAATTTTCTTTAATTACCTAGAGGCCTTGAATATTAAACAGAGGGAAATATGTATTTTTTTCTAGAAGTCAAAATAATTTTCTAAAATTATTTAGATAATATTTTACCAATTTTGTTTGATCAAATAATTTCTATAATATTACAAATTAATTTAAGTATTTTCACAATTATAATACTTTTGCTAAATTAACCAGAAAAGAGGATAATTTGCCATAATTATTCACTTAATTGTCCAAATTGTTAAAATGTCAATTTGTAAAGTATTTTACTCTGTTTAATATAGGGAATATGTTTAATTAAGTAAATTAACCATTTTTTACCCCTCAATTCTTATTTAATCAAACTATTGGATTTTTATCATAATTAATTAGTTTTAATTGTAATTGATTCTGAAAATTGCCATTAAGCGGTTGCAATTGAAATAATTAGTTATTAGCCAATTATGGCAATAATTTGAACTAGCCAAGCTCATGGCTCAATTTAATTAAAGTCTTTTGACAAAACTTATTTATTTTTATTATTATTATTATTATTATTATTTCTTTTAAATTTGACCAACTAGTTTAAATGGGTCTTATTTTTAAAATATTCGATTAGTGGACATCGTTTTAAATTTAGGCTATTTGTTGAATTTTGCATATTCATCCTCCTATATATACATGATATACTCATATATATATATATATATATATATATATATATATATATATATATATATATATATATAATCGGGTCCCTTTTTCTTTTAAGAAAAAGGTTGCGA
Organism: Lycium ferocissimum; assembly: GCF_029784015.1. NCBI lineage: Eukaryota > Viridiplantae > Streptophyta > Magnoliopsida > Solanales > Solanaceae > Lycium > Lycium ferocissimum. The sequence continues at coordinate 16,012,166 of NC_081344.1, forward strand.
GAATCCCATTAATAAGGCCCGGACCGGCCCAACCCTTTCCTTTACAACAACAATAACAACAAACACAACCGACCCTAAGGTCTCATTTTTGTGAACTGCGGAAGAGGGGGTGTGGGGTGGGGAGGGGGGCAAACCCTAACGCGCGCCACCCCTCTCCTTTCTCTCTCTTCGTCACTTTGATGCCTAAAATGGCAATTTGGCAGGTGTACTATGTTTTTTCAGTAGTTTGGAAGGTTGAGAAGGGGAAACAATAAATGTTTCCACCTTCTTTCACCTAACGCCACCTCAAACAGGGTGCTATCTCGCCTTTTCCACCATTTTTTCTTTATTTTCTAAGTCCCAAACGGTAATACTCTGCAATTCCTTAATTGTTTTTGGTTGTTTGTGGATTTGAATCCATGAATCTCATTGGTTCATGAAGAACCAAATGGATCGACCACTTGAGGGTGAAATCTGACCCTTTGTTCGTTTTTGCACTTAATCCTGACCCTACAACGTTGGATGTGAGGAGGAAATCCCAACTTTAGGATGTTATGCCACATCGTGAAACCTAGGGTTTTGGGGATTCCTATTTAAATGACTCTATTTTTCGTTATTTGAACAAGTTTGAGCATATAAAATTCTGATATACTCACCAAAACTCGAAAATACTTGGAATTTTCCAAAATATAGGAAATCCTTAACTTTTTCTGAGTTTAAGTAAAATTTTAAAGAACTTGTTTTCTCTTGTCTTTCCGGGTTTGTGTGTTGGATGAGTGTTGGGTTGAGGGAGCAAAAGGAGTTTCGAAGTTCAATCTCTTCTAGGGCTGCGCAAACGGGAGGTAACCTTCCTCCCCTTCTTGGTATTAAATACTTATCTATGAGTTAATTATGTGCTTAGTTTAGTTATCTATTAGTTATATGTTAGTTTTGATGGGTTATGTTTAGCTGCTTATTATGTGCTTAGTTTTAGTGTGATTAGAGATTATTAAGTTTCAATTTATGATTGGTTTATTATTATTTTGTTTTAGCTGATTAAGTAGACTGTTATTATAACCATAATGTTGTTAGTGTCATTTAAGAGGATATGTTAACCCTGTTCACATCATAATCCCTTATTAGAATGAACTTAATCATGCTTGAAGAGTATTTATGTCCTGCCTATGCATTTGTTATTAGTCTAGAGCATGCTTAGTCCTGGTTTTAAATGGTTTGAATGGTTAGTTAATATGACACTTTGCCTATCCTAGTCTTGTTTAAATATGCTATTAGTTAAAAGTATGAGTTAACTATATCTTAGTAGTTAGCCTTTATCATGTTTATTTAGACCATATTTGGATACAGTAATCCACTTGTCTACTTAGGTCACGATTTGCCATTAAGCTTCGGTGTGTTGTGTAGTTTAGATTCTAGTTTTGCCCCATTATGGTTTAAATGAGTCTGTTTGAGTGGAAAAGATTCCATAGGCCCATCTCAGTTTGATATTCTGTAAGTGCGTGTTTGTGTACTACATTTTTTGGTGCTGTCCTTGGTTTGGCATCCTATTCAACTCATTTTGTTAAATTCTGGTCTCAGCTGTTCAGGTATGTTTTGTGTGTCTTGCATATATGTTAGTTATTCATTAGCCCAGGTGTTAGAGATCATGATCCAATGCATTCATGCTATTCACTCCTGGTTTGTATTGAATCACTATATGCTAAGTTTGGATGGATGTTTAACTCTGAAAACATATTAGATATGACTGTAAGTGTGGTAGTTCCATGTTATTTTGTCCATAGTACCTATGTTAGTGTCTGATATGTCACTTAGTTCTATTAAATGACATTTGGTTTGTTTGAGCCTGTCTATTCTATTTTTGCTCCTCCATAGTTGTAAATTGGTTGCTAATGTGCTTAGTTGACTATGTGTATGGTGAAGTATCATCCACTCCCAGTTGGTAGAGTCTCATGCCTCCAACATACCTACATGATTTGCATATAAGTTTGTTTAAGGTTTGGCATGCCGCAGTATTGGTTTAAGTGTGCTTGACTTTCTTTTAGTGATAAAAAGAGAACAAATCTTACGAAATAAGACATGTTGTTTCTTAAAGCCGCATACTTATGCTAAGTAAACCTCTTAAAGCGTAACCTATTTACGAGAGACTAATCCTGCCTTAGTTGATTATGTGTTTAGTACAGTGCTCAAATCTTGCTTTGATTAACTATCTGATTAGTTCAGAATGCATAGTTTGTATTGTCATGTCAAAATGTGTGATTAAGTCTGCATTTCAGTAGCTTATTAATCATTTTTTTAGCTTTAATTAATCATGATTGTTCAATATGAATGCTTGGGTCTACTATTCGGTGGTTGCCTAGATACATACATAGCATCCTTATATATACTAAGCTTTGCACATATTTTTTTTTAGTTTCCCGTCTATTTGGTATATGATTAGTCACGTATTTAGGCAAAGTGGTTTACAACTTTGGTCCTTTGGTTAAGTTGAGTACGAACCTACTTATGAAGGATGCATTAGGGAAACACGTACCCATGGTTATTTGAATGTGGTTTTTGTATGCTTAAACTATTTGATCATGCACTTAAGGTCTACCATTTGTTTAACTACAGTGTGTTATACCCCATTTTAACCGGGTCAAAATTAGAGTATAACATATTGGTGATTCCTATTTGATTTTAAGGAGTCGCCACCTAATTATTTGCGGTGAATTAGGGCACCTAAGGTAATTAAAGTTATTATCTAAAGTTGATTTGTTTTTAAAGTCTACGAAACCAAAAAGATCTAAGTAAGGGTTCAACTAACCTAGAGGGAAGGTATTAGGCATCCTCTAAGTTCCATTAACAATGGTTAACCGACCGGACTTAAATTTAATTAGGCTAATAGTAAATATATTATTGTAGAAAAAAATAACTTTATAAGTATTGCTAAAGTTTTAAAGTAAGATGTAATAAAGTAATAATGTTATAAAAATAAGATCTGTAGTAGATGTAACCATTTGCATAAAAAAGGGGAACTTTGAATACCATTGAAAGTAAATAAAAAATGTAATGATTTGCATATAAGTAATAGATTTTAACAAATTTGAACTTTGATTAAAATAGTATTAATAATATAGATGCAAACTAAATCTAGCTTTGCTTTTTATAAAGATGTGAATTGCTTTCTCTTTATTTAACTATGTTTGGCCAAAAATATGCATAATTGGTTCAAAACTTAGAGAATTATTCGTAAAATATATTTGATTTTATGTTTGCGTATTAATGATGTTTGAAATTTCTAAAGTAGTAATAAATAGGATATAACTCCTTTAATTCAAAATACGCTATTTAAAGATCAATTATTTTGAAAATAAATATTAAGACATTATAAATAACTCAATATGTGAAAGGAAGAAAGGGAAACTTATGGTATTAACCGGTCCCTTTTTTATTAACTACCCTTTGATTAAACTACCCATTCCGCTAAGGTTCATCTTAATCTAAGCAAATAACACAAGTAAAGTGTTAGTCATACAAGACAAATCAAAATACACAACAGTAAAATAAAAGAGGGAAAGAAAATTTAAATGGATCTGGACCATTTCCAGGCCCAACTACTCTTACTTGGCGACATTCGCGTCTTTGGGCCTAAGCCCAGTAAATTCATATCGCTGCTGCGGCTGTTTGCTATTTATTGGGCTTGGCCCGGAATCGTTTTACATTTTTTTGGGCAGTGGACAGAGCTGGACAGTGGAGAATTTTGTTCTCGTTGGGCCTTGGCCCAACACCAAATGCGGAAGATGACGAGTCGCTTGGACTCGTATGCGAGATGTCATGCATAGAAACGAAAAGAAAAGGATTATCGTGTAATCAAGATAGTTACTAATGTAAGATTCATAGTTTAAAGAAGAAACTTCAAATACCATAACAATAAGAAAGTTAAATTCAATCGGGTTACCCATACACAAGCATATCCATACTCGAAATCAAATTTACACGTGTTTCATGTTTTGGATAAATGAAAATCATAACAGGCCCAGCAAATAAACATTTTTTCATCGGCCCAAATATGGTACTTGTGCTCAAATCAGCGAGATCTGTTTGCTTTAAACTAAAAAGCTTTAAATAAGTAACAATAGCAACAGCAGGCAGCCATAACACGTAGCAGGACAACAGCAGTATGTCAAGAATACATCAGCTCGTTTAAGGAAAACACAGCAGTGACTATTTGCCTTGAAAATGTCTCCTGAATGCCATCTTTTAAAATCTTAACAATGCATCAGTATCCGTTGTGAGTCGAAGTTGATCTAGCCTTCATTAGAAGTGCATTTCTAACTTTAAATAATTTCTCGGTTTTACATCTTTTCCAACAGGGAACTTCGAGCAAATTTTCACAATGGTGTGTGGAAAGCGGATTCATCACATAAAACTGTAGCCACTGACTAATAAAGTCTATTACACCAAATAGAACCAAATTTATTTCATTGCATAAAGTCGACAAAGTGCCATCTAATCACACAATATGACACTCTACATAATCCAGCAGACAGCTACACGATTGCCCAAACAATATTAAAAACAATGCGTGAATTTGATAATAATCCAAGAACCTAATATTAGTTAAGTACGTAGCAACCTTAAGTCTAATATTGATGCATGATATAAACACGAATGAATACAACGAAGAAACGAGATCCTAGGGTATTATTTGGCATCTACAAGACAACTAAGACGGACACAAAACCGAGTCTATGGATAAACGACACATACTGTATATGTTTCTTGCTACGGGGACGAGAATCTAAAATGGATAGAAGGAAAAACTACCATATTACGGACCACTATACCACTTTATTACTTCGATGTGCATTTAAATGCAACAAAAGGGATTGAATTACATATCACGGATTTAATGCTATCTTAGGGTCTGTTTAGTACGAGCATATGCAGTAGTGAACTCCAAATCATGGAAAAGCAAATAATCGAGGCTCACTGCCACTGTCTTCGTGTTAGTGTTAACCCAAACAGAAAATCAAACTTATAGCTGAAAGATAATTATGGAAATGGTTTTATCGATGCGTTTAATCACACGATACCTAAGATATACACACCACGGTGTATATCGGTTATATATCGAATGTATATGTACTTACATTGACACTCTGCGGTATATCTTATGTATATTCGACTCTAAATACGTTTTAAAGATACGAAATTCGATACATGCCACCAAACCACAATATACATTTTTTAAAACTCATCTTAGCAGTTAATAATCCATTCTAAACAGCTCCCAAAAATCAAACGAATAACGCGACGGACAGAACACACTTAACCATCTGATATCATCAATACTAAACTGAAACCAAACGCAACTAAATCGAAGCACGAGCACATAAGTATTATCAACCGAAGCTAAATTAACCGAAACATACGTAGAAGTTCTTGAGCTACTATATTAGAGAAATTTGAATCAATTAGACGACGAAGCATACATGAATACAAAAATGCTACTAGGCTACCTATACTGAAACTGAAACTAACTAAAAGAGGGATTATTACCTCTTTCGAGTGCAGTGAATGGGGCTTGAAGGCCTTCGATCTATCCTCGACTCTAAAGTAAAAGCCGAATTTAAAATGAATAATTTACCACTCCACAATGAATGTTTTCAGATGTAGTGATAGAAAAAATGAATACTTCCCCCCCAGAACTCTTTTCTTCGGCTGAAAGTATAAGGCCCTTTTTATAGGTGACAGAGGCTAGGGTTTTTGTTTTTTGAATCCCCGATTTTTGGCTCCAAACCAAATCGAAACTTGTTCAAAATCGAACGTTGGGGTGTGATTTGATTCCATGTTCCAAAATTGGTTTGGCTCTTTGTGATTGACGGGCTTGACTTATGTTTGAAGGTAGGAAAGGATTTTACTCAAAAAATGAGTGGCGAGACCTGCCATTGTTGAAAGAAAAAAATGGGTCTTTGTGTAAAAAAAGAAAGAGGAAGACGACAAGACGAGGAGGGTGAAAGGGGAAATATGTTCACTGAAAATGGAGGAGAGAGACGCTGCGGGTGAAGGGAGAGAGGAAAGAGACGAAGAGAGAGAGAGAGAGAGAGAAGAGGAAGGCGGCTGCTGGTTGAAGAAAGAGAGAGAGAGATAGGGATTAGGTTTAGGGAAATAGGGTGATGTGGTTGGGCTGGACCGGGTCGGGTAGTTGGTGTAGGAATTGGGCTGGTCGAATTAAAATGTGTAATGGGTTTGAATTGGGCCTGTTTTATTGGTCCGAAAATGGGTTCTTCTTTTCCTTCAATTTAATTCATTTTGAGCTTCTAATTTTAACAACTAGTACATATGAAAACAATTAATAATTAGTATGTGGAAAGTAAAAGATTTAATAAAGTATAATTAATTTAACGAGTACAAAATTCGAAAATAAAATGACGACGAAATTTTGAAATTTGCTAGTAAAAATAGTAATGTGGTGGTATTAATGTTGATAGTAAAATAGTGAAAATAAAGTGTTTAGCTCGTCACTAAATTTAGAAGCCCAAGCAAACAAATTGGAATAAAGGAGGGACAAAATTGGGTGTCAACGGATGCCTAACCGACCGGAGGCGATGTAAGAGTTTTCGGGCGAAGAAGTTGACGTAAACTGCGATTTTGTTCCGACCCAAAGTATGACTTGGAAGAACGTGGGAAATACGAGTCGGGAGGATTGGTGGAAAATATTATGGGATGGAAGGAATTATGACCAAACCTCAAATTCCGGATAGCCTATGAATCACGGGTTTTGTGAGAATCAAACTGTATGTAGTTCAAAAGAATCGGACGATATCTACGCTACGCGTTTGCCTCAGTGTTGAATTATGGTGAGACTGGGATATAGAAAAACTACAAGATCGTGAAAAGAGTTGATTGAGTAGAGTTTTTAGCGGTGGATATGAAAGAGAAATTAACCTACGTCTCACGTATTTGTGGACGTAGGCGGAATTGAGTTCGAGAGTAGATCCGTGACCCTTGCTTGTGAGTTTGATATTCCTCTTTAGCATGTTTTCCCCAGTTCACTGCGTAAGATAAAGTTCCACGAGTTGATGTGCAGAGCCATTTAAATCTTGCCATTTTCAAAAGCCATGCTAAAAACATTTGTTAGTGATAAAAAAATATATGTAAATGAAATAGGGTTGAGGAAGTTTATCGCTTATAACCCGTACTTCGGGAGTTCAATACAGTCGTACTTTGGAGATGTATCGAATTTATGACTTCCGGCATGAAAAAGAAATTAAGTCGACATCCACATTTACGTTAACGAAAGCTAATCCACATCTAAATACATTTTTTGAGGAAAGCTAAAACCATGATGACACCACATTTTAAGGAAGTCTAATTTATGACCATATTCAATACTTATGTACAAAATTCTTTGTGCGTAAATATAAATCCACGTCTTATCCACGAAATCCATGCCTTGGCGTCAAAACTCATGATGTGTAGAAAAATGAATTCATGTCCTCATACACAAAATCCACTATGCACAAATATAAATCCACGTCCCGTCCGCGTTACGGTATAAAATGTAAATCCATCCACCACAAACTTTAAGTGCACGAGAGATAAATCTATTTCCACATCCACAAGATCTATAATGTAAAAATAAATCCACGTCTATATGAAATTCACTGCAGCTGAGAATTTAAATCCACGTCTGTGTAGAATCCATGATACAAAATGTAAATCTCACGTCGGCTTCCACGGCTTCGCAATGCTGTAGAAATATAAATTCACGTCCACATCCGTTCCACGGTACAAAATATAAATCCACATCGGCTTCCCGAGACTTTAAGGGCGAAAAAAGATAAATCGCTTCCGTCGCGTTACCACGGTAAAAAATAAAGATCCACGTCCGCTTCCGCGATACAAAATATGAATCCACATCCTTTCGATGCGAAAAATATAAATCACACCCACTTCCGGTGCGAAAAATGTAAATCCACATCCACTTTCACGGTACAAAAATGTAAATCCACATCCTTTCGTTACGTTAAATATAAATCCACATCATTTAGTACAAAAATATAAATCCACATCCACTTCACGGTACAAAAATGTAAATCCACGTCACTTGGCGTACAAAAATATAAATCCATCCCTTGTTTTGTACAAAAATATAAATCAGCGTCAACTTCCGCAGTACAAAAATGTAAATCCACATCCGACTGCATTCGAAAATATAAATCCACCCTTCCCTTTACATACAGAATATAAATCCACATCCACTTCACAAATTTTAAGAGATACATCTACATCCACGTCCACAATGTTCATAATGTAAAAATATAAATCCACTCACGTCCACAATATCCACAATCTGGAAAATAAATCCACGTCCGGCTTCCCTAATTTATAATATAAAACATAAATCCTTCATTGTCCCCAAATCGAGGTCATTGGCCGAAAATGATAAATCCGTCTATACTCTCCCTTTAGGTAAACATGAATCATTTACAACTTTTGTGTAAAAAAATTAAATTTGTCGTGAAAGTCGGCATATAAGTGTGGTTTCATTTGCGTCCGTATCTGTGACAACTTGACGTTGATGGTTCAAAGTCACAAGTCTCAAAAATGGTATATTTGAAAGGGTTTTAAGGGATTTTGAAGCCAGTTTTAGTATCTGTGAACTTGTATTAGTAATCTAGGAAGTCTTGTAAGATTACATGGGATGCCTGAGGAGAAAGTTCCTTAAGAAGGGCAAAGTATATGTTGTGTTTTGGAAAATTCCGTAAAGTACCGAGCTAATGTTGACTTAATGATGTCTTAAAGAAGAGTTGTAACTCTCCTTAGATTGGTAATGAAGTGTTAAACAAGTGTTAAGAAGGTTCCATAAGGATTGGAGATCGAACGAAACGACGGAAACCATTTCAGGGAAGTGGAGTTATACGACCACTTATACGGTCCGTATAACTTTATACGGTCCGTATAAGGGGTCCGTATAACCCCCAGCAGGAAGATGTTTTCCATGATGGTGAACCACGGCCACTTATACGGACCGTACAATGTTATACGGACCGTATAAGTGTCCGTATAACACCCGACAATTTGAGTTATTTTCAAGTATATAAATGTGATCCCACTTCATTATTTTCATATTTCACACTTCTCCACTTCTCTCCAAGTCTCTAGAACATTTCACACATTTCATATACAAGAATCCAACGGAAATCAAAGGCTCATATCATTAATCCAAGGGAATCAAGTATAAGGAAGCTCTTAGGGGTTGCTAGAGTCAAGAAAACTTTATGGATTGAAGCTAGGGTTTTTCTTCAAGTGAAGTATTTCCATCCAAAGGTTATTCCTACTCAATCAAAGGTAAGTTTTATGATCATTTCATGTTATTTGGACTATGGAGAGGTTGAAAGACTTGGGTAGAAGAAGAAAGTAGAAAATGAGGTCTAAATGTAGCTTTTATGATGTTTATGAGTAGTAATCTATATGGAGTCATGATTCTTAGTATGATATGGATATAATCTTGTTATGGAAGGTAATAATGGTAATGAAGAAGCATCATATGTAAATGTGCTAAAATGGGTATGAAGTTGCTAGTATGAGTTGAACATGGGGGTGAATATTGAAGGCTTAGTGTAATGTGATTACTTGAATTGGATATTATGAGTGTATTATGGATGTTATTGTGGTTGTTGGGAGTTGTTTTGTGATATGGTGGAAGTTGACGAAATAGGGGAAATCTTTGCCCAATTTTCATTAGACTATGAATTATTCTAGTTTGAATTTAAAAGTATCATTAAGGCTTAACCATGGCATGAATCCTTCTAAATGTAGATTATTCAAGCTTCAACGGTGAACGTTAGATAGTTGAGAAGACAAAGAGGTATGTAAGGCTAACCCTTCTTTCAATAAGGCATATATATATATATATATATGTATGTATGTATGTATGTATGTATGTATATCCTTTCATGAGTTCTATAATGTCCTCCAAATGATTCTATCTCTAAAGCTACTAAAGCTCATGATCCTCGATACTTTCATGATTCCATTGCATCCTTTATATGATAGTTGATCCTCCAAGGATAGACGTAACAAAAACGATAATGGTAATGATGTTGATGATACTTATGGACTCTTAAGTATACGTGTCTAAGTATGTATGACTATTATGTAACACCGAGCTTATATGGCCGGGTATGATATCTATTGCGCGCGCACCACTGCAGTTGGGTACGGATGACACTGAGCCTTGGTAGGGCCAGGTATGTATAATCACCGAGCCTTGTCATAGCCGGGTATGTGAAACCACCGAACCTTCATGGTCGGGTATGCTATGGATATGAATATGTATATGAATACGGATACGAATATGGATACGGATATAGATATATATATATATGTGTGTACACGAGCACGCATTAGAAATGGAAGGTCCCTATGAAAGACAAGTAAGTAATTATGATGATGGCTTTACTATCTCCCGATTCTCCCATCTTATGCTATTTCTTATCTTGTCTCTTATGCTCCTATTATGATGTTGATTATGCTTTACATACTCGGTACAATATTAAATGCGACGTCCTTTTGTTTGTGGACGTTGCGTCATGCCCGCAGGTGGCCAGGGAGACGAGCTTGATCCATAGCATTTCTTATTCGGGGACTGCTTAGAGGAGCTCCATTTCATCCGGAGCTACAACTTTTGGTATTATTCTTTTGTGTACATACATGGGCACGGCGGGGTCCTGTCCCGCCTATATGATGTTACCTACTCTTCTTAGAGGCTCGTAGATAGTTGTATATGGTTAGATGTCTTTAGCCTTGTCGGCTTATATTTTGTATATCATTTTTATAGCCTCGTCGGCTTATGTATATTGATGTGGGCATAGTTGTTAATGATGGTATAAATGTGTTGTTGCCCAATGAGTTTAGCATTATTGATGTATAGCATTCATGAGTAAGCTATGTGGTCCACCTAGATGTGAATACGAATGTACGATAAGAGGTACCCGGGTGGGTTAGCACCGGGTGCCCGTCATGGCCCTCGGGTTGGGTCGTGACAAAAGTGGTATCAGAGCAGTTCTGTCCTAGGGTGTGTCTACGAGCCGTGTCTAGTAGAGTCTTGTTTATGGGTGTGTTGCGCGCCACGCTTATAAACAGGAGGCTGCGGGCATTTTAGGAATGAATGACCTTCTTTCTTCATAAGATCGTGCGATAGAGCTATGATATAAGGACTTCTCTTTCCTTAACCGTGTGTTATGTATTTCAGAAATGCCTGTAAAGAGAAAGGCTACGGCAGCCCAAAAGGGCAAGACAGTGGCAGAAAAGCGGGCTGAAAGAGCACCGCCAACGGATATTGAGGAGGGTGAGTCCCAGAATGCGGCTCAATCTCGGTCCTCCCATTCGGTGCCTATTTTCGAGGAGCATGAGGGAGCCTCAGCCCCAGCTCCAGCACCTCCCGCTCCTCCACCGGATGCTTCGGGCCAAGATGTAAAAGAGGCCATTCATTTACTTACTCAGTTGGTTGCCGCCCAGACTCAGCGGCAAGGTACGGGGCAAGGTGATAGGGCTGTTAGTGCAAGGGCCCGTGATTTTATTAGCTTGAACCCTCCGAAATTTTTCGGGTCAAAGCCGGAAGAGGACCCTCAGAATTTTATTGATGGGATGTTGAGGACACTTCGGTTAATGCATGCTTCAGACGTTGAATCGGTGGAGTTAGCATCCTATAGATTGAGGGATGTCGCGGTTCATTGGTATACGATTTGGATGGCTTCACGGGGAGCCAATGCACCTCCCCCGGTATGGCAAGAATTTGTGGATGCCTTCCTCCGACATTACTTGCCTCCAGAGGTTCGGCGGGCTAGAGCCGATAAATTCCTGAATCTTAGGCAAGGGAGTATGAGTGCTTTAGAGTATAGTCTCCGCTTCAATTCTTTGGCTAGGTATGCTTCGGCCATGGTAGCGGATATGGGTGACCGAGTGCACCGATTTGTGAGAGGCCTAGGGCCACATTTGATGGATAGGTGCTTGACTGCGTCCCTTTCAGGACAATATGGATATCTCACGCATTCAAGCCCATGCCCAGAATTTGGAAGAAAGCCAACAACAACAAAGAAGTGAGCGTGAGCATGATAGAGGGTATAACAAGAGGGCTAGATCTTCGGGTCCGACGAGTGAGTTTAGAGGCGGGCCGAGACAACAATTTTCTAGGCATTCAGGCCATGCTATGACTAGTGCGCCTCCACGGTTTACAGGCCAGAGATTTGATAGATCTACTTATTCTGGGCCGAGTCAGAGTTTCAGGGCTTCAGGTTCTCAGTTCAGGGGTGATTCGGGTCAGGCGAGGCCACCCGTGCCACGATGTTCCCAGTGTGGGAAGTTACATTGGGGCCAGTGTTGACTAGGTTCAGAGGTTTGCTATGCATGCGGTCGGCCAAGCCATATTATGCGCGATTGCCCCTCGGTTGGTGGTAGGGGTAGGACCCAGCCTTCAGGATCGGTAGCCGGGTCTTCATCATCTATACGCCCTATGGGGCCAGGTTCACATGCGCCAGTTAGCCATGGTAGAGGTAGGGGGAGAGCCCCCAGTTCTAGCGGTCCTCAGCACCGTATTTATGCTCTGGCTGGACGCCAGGATCTTGAGTCTTCTCCCGATGTCGTCACAGGTATATTATCGGTATTCTCTCATGATGTATATGCTTTGATAGATCCGGGCTCCACATTGTCATATGTTACTCCATATATTGCGGGTCGGTTTGGGGTTAAACCGGAGACGATCAAACCTTTTGAGGTGTCTACACCCGTTGGTGAACCGGTAATAGCTAGTCGAGTATATAGAAATTGTGTAGTTGTGATTTGTGACCATCGTACTATGGTTGACTTACATGAGCTAAAAATGGTGGATTTTGATGTTATCATGGGCATGGATTGGTTGGCTTCTTGCTATGCCAATGTTGATTGTAGAATGAAAATGGTTCGCTTTCAATTTCGGGAGAACCGGTTTAGAATGGAAAGGGAATCGCGTCACCAAAAGGTAGGTTTATTTCCTATCTTAAGGCAAGGAAAATGATCACAAAAGGTTGTATTTACCATCTAGTTCGGGTTCAAGATGTAGAAGCTGAACCGCAAACTCTTCAGTCTGTCCCCGTAGTGAATGAGTTTCCGGATGTGTTCCCGGAAGAGCTTCCAGGCCTCCCTCCAGAGCGGGAGATTGATTTTGCTATAGATGTGCTACCGGATACAAAGCCCATATCTATTCCTCCTTATAGAATGGCTCCCGCAAAGTTGAAAGAGTTGAAGGAGCAATTGAAGGACTTGCTTGAGAAAGGCTTTATTAGGCCTAGTTCATCATCGTGGGGAGCACCCGTGTTGTTTGTGCGAAAGAAAGATGGCTCCTTGCGAATGTGTATTGACTATCGGCAACTGAATAAGGTGACGATCAAGAACAAATATCCTCTTCCAAGGATTGATGACTTATTTGATCAATTACAAGGCGCCAAATGGTTTTCAAAGATAGATTTGAGATCGGTATCATCAGGTGAGAGTTAGGGAGAAAGATATCCCTAAGACAGCCTTCAGAACAAGATACGACCATTTTGAATTTCGGGTAATGTCGTTTGGGCTAACTAATGCACCGGCAGTATTTATGGATTTGATGAACAATGTGTTCAGGCCCTTCCTAGATTTATTTGTGATTGTATTCATCGACGATATCTTGGTGTATTCTAGGTCCGAGGTAGAACACGCGGATCATTTGCGTACCGTTCTTAGAGTTCTTCAAACTCGAGAATTATTTGCCAAATTTTCTAAGTGTGAGTTTTGGTTGAACTCAGTGACCTTTCTGGGGCATATTATTTCAGTCGATGGTGTTCGGGTAGATACCCAGAAGATTGAGGCCGTGAAGACTTGGCCAAGGCCCACAACTCCTACGGAGGTTCGTAGTTTTCTGGGTTTAGCAGGTTATTACAGGAGGTTCGTAGAAGGCTTTTCTTCTATTTCTGCACCACTCACGAAGTTAACCCAGAAATCGGCCAAATTTCTATGGACAGATGCTTGTGAACATAGTTTCCAAGAGCTAAAGGATAGATTAACTTCTGCCCCAGTCCTGACACTTCCAGAGGGATTGGAAGGTTATGTTGTGTATTGTGACGCTTCAGGCGTTGGGCTAGGTTGTGTGTTGATGCAACATGGTAAGGTGATTGCGTATGCTTCAAGACAGTTACGGAAACATGAGAAGAATTATCCAACCCATGATCTTGAATTGGCTGCAGTGATTCATGCATTAAAGATGTGGAGACATTATTTGTATGGTGTCCATGTGGATATTTATACAGATCATAAGAGCCTTCAGTATATCTTCAAGCAGAAAGAATTGAATTTGCGACAGCGGCGGTGGTTGGAATTATTGAAAGACTATGATGTTGACATCCTGTATCATCCCGGAAAAGCAAATGTTGTGGCTGATGCTCTTAGCCGTAGATCCATGGGAAGTTTATGCGATGTGCAGCCAGAGAAAAGAGAAATGGCTCGTGAGCTCCAGCAGTTAGCTAGCCTAGGAGTTCGAGTAGTGGACTCAGGTAGCATGGGAGCTACCATTCAGAATTCAGCGGTTTCGTCGTTAGTAGTGGAAGTGAAAGAGCGACAATACGAAGATCCCATGCTAATTCATTACAGAAATACACTCCCTCAGAAGGAGAAGTCATCATTTGAGATTTTTGGAGATGGAGTTCTCCGATGCCGAGGCAGATTATGTGTTCCTGATGTTGCAGGATTACGCCACAAATAATGAGAGAAGCCCATTGTTCCCGTTATTCTCCGTCACCCCGGAGCAACGAAAATGTATCATGATCTTAAATCTATATATTGGTGGAATGGGATGAAGAAAGATATAGCGGAATTTGTAGCTCAATGTCCCAACTGTCAGCAAGTGAAAATCGAGCACCAAAAGCCGGGCGGATTGTTGCAAGCTATAGAAATTCCAACTTGGAAATGGGAAGTAATTAACATGGACTTCATTACAAGCTTACCCCGTTCCCGACGTAAGTATGATTCTATATGGGTGATTGTGGATAGACTTACGAAGTCAGCTCATTTCTTACCGGTCAGGACTACATATGTAGCAGAAGATTATGCAAAGCTTTATGTTAAAGAGATAGTGCGGCTTCACGGTGTTCCAGTATCTATTATCTCTGATAGAGGGACTCAATTTACAGCAAATTTTTGGAAATCTTTCCAAGAAGGTTTGGGGACTCATGTGAGCCTTAGCACGGCATTTCACCCACAGACGGATGGACAAGCCGAACGTACCATTCAGACTCTTGAGGATATGCTACGGGCATGTGTATTGGATTTTGGAGGTAGTTGGGAGGATCACTTACCACTTATTGAATTTGCTTATAATAATAGTTATCATTCTAGCATCCAAATGGCACCATATGAGGCTTTATATGGGCGAAAGTGTAGATCCCCAATTGGGTGGTTCGAGGTAGGAGAGACTAAATTGATAGGGCCAGACTTGGTCCGACAAGCTATAGAGAAAGTTAAGCTCATACAGGATCGATTATTAACAGCTCAGAGTCGTCAAAAGTCCTATGCGGATAATCGTCGAAGGGACTTAGAGTTCCAAGTGAAAGATTGGGTATTCTTAAAGGTGTCGCCGATGAAGGGCGTAATGAGATTTGGCAAAAAAGGGAAGCTTAGTCCCCGGTACATTGGACCTTATGAGATTGTACGCAAGGTAGGCAAAGTGGCTTACAAATTAGATCTACCTCCTGATTTGGAGTCAGTTCACCCAGTTTTTCATGTATCGATGCTTCGTAAGTGCATTGGAGATCCTTTTAGAATAGTACCAATAGATGATGTTCAAGTTACTAAGCAATTGTCTTATGAAGAAGTCCCCATTGCCATTTTAGATAGGCAAGTACGAAAGCTCAAAACCAAAGAGGTAGCTTCAGTTAAAGTTTTATGGAAGAATAATAATAGAGAGGAAATGACTTGGGAAGCCGAAGAAGACATGAAATTCCGGTACCCACATTTATTTTCACCCTCAGAGGAGACTCAGGTAGAGACGCCATTATCCTCAGGTATGTAATGCTTTTCTTGATGTTTTCTTGGTCGTGTGTGGCCATGGTATTTTTTGTTGTTGTTGTTGTATCCCTGTGAGGCGATGCATTTTGGGTTGCTGTGTAGTGCCATATTATAGGGAAAACTCTGGCGAAATTTTTATAGAATTCCCGAGAACCTAACATTCGAGGACGAATGTTCTTAAGGGGGGGAGAATGTTACACCTCGAAAAAATTTCATGTCATCATATGATAGATAGACTAATGCAGGGTGAGATGAATACGATGTTTCTATAAGTAAGAAAGGTTATTTAACGATCCTAGTTAAGATTTCAAAGATGTTGGAAGTAAGAGGAGAAAGTTCCTTAAGAAGGGCAAAGTATATGTTGTGTTTTGGAAAAGTTCCGTAAAGTACCGAGCTAATGTTGACTTAATGATGTCTTAAAGAAGAGTTGTAACTCTCCTTAGATTGGTAATGAAGTGTTAAACAAGTGTTAAGAAGGTTCCATAAGGATTGGAGATCAAACGACGGAAACCATCTTAGGGAAATGGAGTTATACGACCACTTATACGGTCCGTATAGCTTTATACGGTCCGTATAAGGGGTTCGTATAACCCCCAGAAGGAAGATGTTTTTCATGATGGTGAACCACGGCCACTTATACGGACCGTACAATGTTATACGGACCGTATAAGTGTCCGTATAACACCCGACGGGCTGAGTTATTTTCAAGTATATAAATGTGATCCCACTTCATTATTTTCATTTTTCACACTTCTCCACTTCTCTCCAAGTCTCTAGAACATTCCACACATTTCATATACAAGAATCCAAGGGAAATCAAAGGCTCATATCATTAATCCAAGGGAATCAAGTATAAGAAAGCTCTTAGGGGTTGCTAGAGTCAAGAAAACTTTATGGATTGAAGCTAGGGTTTTTCTTCAAGTGAAGTATTTCCATCCAAAGGTTATTCCTACTCAATCAAAGGTAAGTTTTATGATCATTTCATGTTATTTGGACTATGGAGAGGTTGAAAGACTTGGGTAGAAGAAGAAAGTAGAAAATGAAGTCTAAATGTAACTTTTATGATGTTTTTAAGTAGTGATCTAACTTGAGTCATGATTCTTAGTATAATATGGATATAATCTTGTTATGGAAGGTAATAATGGTGATGAAGAAGCATTATATGTAAATGTGCTAAAATGGGTATGAAGTTGCTAGTATGAGTTGAACATGGGGGTGAATATTGAAGGCTTAGTGTAATGTGATTACTTGAATTGGATATTATGAGTGTATTATGGATGTTATTGTGGTTGTTGGGAGTTGTTTTGTGATATGGTGGAAGTTGACGAAATAGGGGAAATGCTGCCCAATTTTCATTAGACTATGAATTATTCTAGTTTGAATTTAAAAGTATCATTAAGGCTTAACCATGGCATGAATCCTTCTAAATGTAGATTATTCAAGCTTCAACGGTGAACGTTAGATAGTTGAGAAGACAAAGAGGTATGTAAGGCTAACCCTTCTTTCAATAAGGCATGGTTCCTTATATATATATATATATATATATATATATATATATATATATATATATATATATATATATATATATATATATATATTCATGATGAGTTCTATAATGTCTTCCAAATGATTCTATCTCTAAAGCTACTAAAGCTCATGATCCTCGATACTTTCATGATTTCCATTGCATCCTTTATATGATAGTTGATCCTCCAAGGATAGACGTAACAAAAACGATAATGGTAATGATGTTGATGATACTTATGGACTCTTAAGTATACGTGTCTAAGTATGTATGACTATTATGTAACACCGAGCTTATATGGCCGGGTATGATATCTATTGCGCGCACACCATTGCAGTTGGGTACGGATACCACTGAGCCTTGGTAGGGCCAGGTATGTATAATCACCGAGCCTTGTCATAGCCGGGTATGTGAAACCACCGAACCTTCATGGTCGGGTATGCTATGGATATGAATATGTATATGAATACGGATACGAATATGGATACGGATATAGATATATGTATATATGTATATATTTATGTACACGAGCACGCATTAGAAATGGAAGGTCCCTACGAAAGACAAGTAAGTAAGTAATTATGATGATGGCTTTACTATCTCCCGATTCTCCCATCTTATGCTGTTTCTTATGTTGTCTCTTATGCTCCTATTATGATGTTGATTATGCTTTACATACTCAGTACAATATTCGTACTGACGTCCTTTTGTTTGTGGACGCTGCGTCATGCCCGCAGGTGGCCAGGGAGACAGGCTTGATCCATAGCTTTTCTTATTCAGGGACTACTTAGAGGAGCTCCATTTCATCCGGAGCTACAGCTTTTGGTATTATTCTTTTGTGTACATACATGGGCACGGCGGGGTCCTGTCCCGCCTATATGATGTTACCTACTCTTCTTAGAGGCTCGTAGACAGTTGTATATGGTTAGATGTCTTTAGCCTTGTCGGCTTATATTTTGTATATCATTTTGATGGCCTCGTCGGCTTATGTATATTGATGTGGGCATAGTTGTTAATGATGGTATAAATGTGTTGTTGCCCAATGAGTTTAGCATTATTGATGTATAGCATTCATGAGTAAGGAGGATGTGTATACGCATGTGCGATAAGAGAAAGCTTTCCTTTTGGGATCTGTTTTAGTATCTCAATGGGTGAGTATATCGTTGGTATAGGGTTGATAGGTGTGTATATCTATTTGTGTGTTTTTGCCTATCTTGTTTAAGAAAATGACCCTATGGGCTGTTTACTTTATTTCGAGTTTTGGGCTTTGTCTTTATTTCTATCTATGTGGGCCTTAAGTTCTAGGCTTCACGATTTATTGCCTTTTGGACTTGTTTCTCTCGTTTCGATTCATGTGGGTGTGTATGTTCTAGTCGAGTTTCCTATTTCATCAAATGTAGTATATTTTTAGAATCATATGACTTATATGTATTTATTACACAAAACTTTGTCTTCATTAAATCTAAGTTTTAGATGCTTTCTAATCCATATTTCCCTTTCTTCCTTGTTTGCATGAAACATCATTGTTGTGTCGGTTCTATTGCATAAACTTATTGGGCCGAGGGCCCAATTACGTTTCTTGATCGAGTCCGTGAAAAAATGGAAAGGGAAGCTGCTATTTGTCGAAGTCCAGCCAATGGGTGAAAATGGCACTGATGGGCTTGGGTAGCCTATTAGTTGTTTACAAATACTTTTCCTACTCTCTCCCCTCTTCCTACTTTGATATATGGCATGTATGTATATTGTATACACTGAATGTGCTAAATATTGAAACCTTTATGCATGTTTAGAACCGAGGAAAAACACTTAGTCTCTCTAGGAAAGTCGCCTAAAAAATGAATTTCCAAAACTCGGCTAAGCCATTTCTAAGTTTAAATCATAACTTTTTCAAAAAGAATTCGATTTGTTCCAATGTTAAAATATAAGAACAAAAAGATGGATTTCGATTAAGCTAAATAAGTTTTTTTTGTTTGTTAAGTGACAGACTCCATTGTGAAATTGTTTTATGGACTTCAAAACAAATGTTGTTATAAAATATGGAATAAAAAATGGCTCGTTTGCAAAACTGGATAAAGTGTCAAAACGAGTTTCTTTTTAGTGATTTGAACGTTTCGACTTCAAAAGACAATGTTGGGCCTAATGTGAATATTTAGACTGCTAAAATTTGGACGTTGGTACCATTTTCTGCCTAGAAGAAGGACTTTGGGCCTGGAAGCCCGCAATAGATTTGGACTGAAACAAATTATATTTGGACTGAAAATATGGACTAAATATTCAGACCAGATGTTGAGACTAAGTTTGGATTTGTACATAGAGTATGGGTTGATTCTATGGGCTTTAATGATTGAAATTGGACTTAATATAACTTGTGACTTTTCTTTATGTATATTAGTATTCATACCCGTGCGATGCGCAGATAAAATTAAAGAATATTAATCATATTAAAATGTGATTTATGAGATACTTTTCACTTTTTGAGAGGCAATTTGATTAAACTTTGAAGCTAAATTGGAATAAATTAACTCAATATTTGTAAATTAATATTTTATTTGAAAACTACATGAAAAATAAATTATAACTTTTATCATATCAATTTGGTAAAAAAGTATATCTCAAGATGATGATCAAAATTTATGCAGTTTGAATGTTGGGAAGCAAAAAGTATACATAAATTGGGACATAGGAAGTATAAACTTTTGTATCCAAATCAAGCATTCACCAAACTTACCAACTATCAACTCTATGAATAATTCAAATCATTCGCGACAAATAATTTTCTTGTTCCAAACATACATTGTGAATTCGAGCGTTCTCCGTTAGCTCTTATTTTGAATTAGTGATGCTCTTGAGAAAACTTCTCATCAACATACTCGATCGAAAACTTCTCACCAGTAGGGGGGCGTTCGATTTTTTCGGTTCGATTTTTTCAAAGTTCGGTTCGGTTTTTTCGGTTTCGGTTTTTGAAAGTGGACACCGAACACCGCACGTAATTAGTTCGGTTCGGTTCGGTTTTTTGAAGTTCGGTTCGGTTCGGTTTCGGTTTTTTAATTCGGGTTTTTAGCAATTACAAATCTCTCATTTATTTCCATTTTTCCTTCTTGATTTCTTCGAGTTACGGAGGTTTACGCTAGACTAAATGTTTGAAGGTTTGATGACTTTAGAATCCAACCATAGTGATCATTCACATACAAGATAATATCTTCTATATACAAAATATAATGTATTATACAACGTATAATAAAATCATACGAGGTATATAAAATTTTATATAGTGTATAATCAAATTATGTGAGTTATATCTAATTTATTATAATAGGTGAAATAAATTATATGAATATTATTCTATGTATAACATTTTTATTATACTATATATAATAAAAATCAACACTCAAATTATTAGTATACTTGTATTCAATATCTTGTAGTGTTAAATGAAAAGCGAGATTTTATGTTTTATGGAACAATGAAAGAAGTTGAGAATAAGGAGGAAGTAGAAGGTAAGAAAAAAAGTGGAAAAAATCTTGCGAGAATAAGGAGGAAGTATGAAATTGTATAAAAACGGTTATACTATAGAACAACAAATAGGTATTGGAGTTATTCACGTACGAAGGGTTTCCTTATATATAGCATTTGATTTACTATAAAACATTTAACTTGTCATGTAATGTTTAATAACATTTAGTTTAAGAGTATGTAAATATTATAATATTATTGTCTACTTATGTTTTTTTTTCCCAAAAATAAATTGTATTCATCTAGTAAAAAAAAAAAAAAAAAAAAAACTTCGGTTTTTAACCGAAAAACCGATAAACGGAACCGAACACGAAATTGTTATTAAAAAGAAACCGAAAACCGAACCGAAAAACCGAATTAATTCGGTTCGGTCCGATTTTTCGATTTTCGGTGTTTATGCCCACCCCTATCACCAACAGGCTTGATCTCCTACTCTGCCGAAACCTGGTGTTGAAAGGATAAAAAAGAAAAAAGATCAAGAAAGTCAATCACCTTTATATCATAATTATGCAAAACAACATAAAATCAAAAAACTACACATGTAATACATATTACAAACACTGAAAATTTTAAGCAATGAAAAACAAAAGCAAGAAGGATGTTTGGAGAGTTGGTTGATGGCATAAATAGAACGACTCCAGAAATTTAGCACCCTTTTTTTTTCTTAATAATTTGCACAAAAATAAATATACCATAATTATGTATCATTATTGATTGATATTCTATTATTTCATACCTTATTTATGTGCCCGCTTCATCAATTTTGTAACCTGCACTCAAATCTTTCTTAATGAAGTTCTCCTTAAATCTCTCTTAATTTTATGATTTGATAATACATAACTGATTACTTAATTATTTCCACAAATTTCAGGAAGAATTTTTGGACTCATATAAGGCATCGATTGTTTTTTCTAATTAGTGATTGTTTTTTTTTATATATATTTATTTAAATAAGATATAGCAGATTAATAAGAGAAAATGCAAAATAAAAAAAATACAAATAGAGAAAAGCGAAAAAAGGAGATAGTTTTTAAACCATTTTTTTCACGAAATATGGCTAACTACTTCAAATTCGAAATTTGAATTAAACATTTTAGAATTTATAATCGGTTACCTAATTTTAGGGGGTATAATCAATTTTAAATTTTTATTGCATTATAAATTCAGTACAAAGATAACCCAATCTATGGGGTTTTTAGTATTCCTTATATGATGATATTTGAATTACACATGTTTTACCTTTTAATTTAAATTTAAATTTTTTATTTCAGTTCAAATATTTGTATTAAAAATATTTTCTCTACATAGAAAGAGAAATATAGAAAAGGAAATCGATATTTATTTATACAATTTAGTTCATCAGAGACATAAAACTTGTCGATTTGATTCTGTTAGCACCCTAGCTTGAAAGAAAATCTTCTTCTTAAAAGGAAGTACCAAAAAAACTTTGATGTGTTCCATATTTTTTACTTTTAGGAAGGACAGTCATTTGACTAGTTTAAAAAAGGTAATTGTCTTTCAATTTAATTCAAATTCTATTTTTTATTTATTTATTTTAAGTTTAAATTGTTTTACATCTATATATAGTATGAACTTGGTTTAAAATTCAAAGTAGCTTTATATATTTTTTCCTGCTAATTACATTAATATTGATTCGTTCTATTATTAATAAGAAAGGTGATAAAATCTAATTGTTGATATCTCAATTTAGTTTAGACTTATCATTTTCTATATTCCTAATAGATTACTTACATGGTAACATTTTAAAGTGAAAATATTAAACAAATGACTTTTAATCATGATTTTTTGAGACATTTTAATTTTGATATTGCATTCAATTTAATTGCACGGGTGCTCTTCATATGGGCCTGAATTTATCTTAATTGCAGACTTACCATTTAAAGGAGCATTGTTGACTATAAATTAGAATCCAAGAATATCAATTAATAATTTTCTCCAATCAAATACACCAAAATAGGTGAGTTCATTTAATAATGTCAATTAATTTCTTTTTTAGAATTGATACAAATAGAATTTGTTGCCAAGTGCCTTGTTCATATTCGCCCACTTAGCTTAATATTAAGCTAGGTACCCTCATTTTATTATAATATAGATATAGATATAGATTATTATTATTATTATTAGTATTATTATTATTATTATTATTTAGTAGTAGTAGTAGTAGTAGTAGTAATAATAGTAGTAGAAGATTATTAAATTAGGTAATATTTTGAACTACAATTAATAACGTCTTCTATAATTAATACAAATAAATTTGTTGCCAAGTGGCATGTTCATATTACGTCACTTGGCTTAATATTAAGCTAACTACTATATTTATATATATATATATATATATATATATATATATATATATATATATATATATATATATAAGCGGAGATATACTCCATATTTTCATATACATACGTATAAAAACCGTAGGTACTAAACCCATTTTTGTTAGGACTAGAATAGTAGTGACTCTACTCGAGAGAAATTTTGAGTGTGTGGTCAAAGAACAAAAGTGAGTTGAACGCTTACGCGGATTTTCTAAACCAAAATACCTTTTTATAAGGGGACTTTTCCGAATTTTTTTCTTGACGTTATGATATGAACGAAATGGAATGACATTTTTTGCGGAAAACTAAACACTTTTAAACAAATAAATACATTAGCCACACATTGAAGCTAGTAAGTCAACCGTATTCTACGGATCTTTAATACTAGGGCGCGTAAAACCTTCCAAGGGAATCGCGGAACTTCTTATCTCGAACTTTGGTCCAAAAAGATATTTTACTTATTTTTGAAAAAATCTTTAAACCCGGTTTTCCTAGTTTTCATAATAAATTAGGTGGCGACTCTAAAAATACTAAAATCTAATTAGAGCACCAATAACCTCATAGTAACTTTTATGCCTTAACCCGCGTAAAAACGAATCGTAACAAACATAACATGTCATTATGTCATACAATAAAGTATCTATAATAACAAATACTATATAACTAACCCACATAAAATCTTCATCTTTTCAAGATACACAACTACTCTATTTATAAATAAGTCAATTCTAAATTGATAACCATAAATTAGACATTGTAACAAAAATCACAACTGGCAACTTTTCAATAACATGCAATTTTTCTATCAAGAATCATGCACAATCATTTATCATTACTAACTTCTAGAAAAAAATTAAAAGCACAAAAGATTTATCTCAAATCACAAGCAAGTTTACTGTAAAAAAAGGATATTCGGAATGACCACGAATTTTTCCTATAGGGAACTTTCATATATAGAACCTAAAACTCAGGCAAACAAAAGAAGAATATAGGTAATTAACGAAATTTTTTACAATGGATGAGGCTCAACCAACAAAAGTTATGCGAGGCTCCACTCTTTACTTGACAAGTGAAGTGGCGGGTCCCACTGAGAACTCTGTTCCCAGTTTCCCTCTTTCATCTCTTCAATTTTT